>NC_057806.1:419814665-419979778 GCF_018294505.1 Triticum aestivum | reverse complement strand
CACTCCCCCCGGTGCCGCTGCTCCTCTCCGGCGCCGCCGCTCGCCCTCGCCGGCTCTATCCACCGCTGGCCCCGCTGCTGCTCCGCCGCGCCGGCCTCCCCAGCTTCGGCGCCCGCCAACGCCTACCGCGGCCGGCAGGCCGAACGCCATGGCCGCCGACACGCCTCCGTGGGCGCGCGCGTATAAATCCCCCCACGGGCCCTCCTAGCTTAATTGGGGGTAATCCCCTTTTAGTGCTAACCCCTTGGTAGTCAATGACAGTGGGCCCATGGCCATTAGGATTAAATAAAAAAAAGATTTAGTTTAAAATATACACTAAGTCACTTACCGGTGGGACCAACGGGACTGTTCATAGCCTGACCAGTCAAGCGTTGACTGCTGACTCAGCAGTCAACGGGCCCGCATGTCAGGCTCTGGGCTAGACTGCCACTGGGTACACATAGCTTTTTCTTATTTAATTCGAATTAATAAATAATTTTAGAAAATCTTTAAAACTTTGAAAAATCATATAAAATAAACCCTAGCTCAGATGAAAATACTTTCTACATGAAAGTTGCTCAGAACGACGAGACGAATCCGGATACGCAGCCCGTTCGCCTGCCACACATCCCTAGCATAGAAAACCAGCAACATTTCACCTCCGGTTCATTTGTTCGAAAATGCGAAACACCGGGAATACTTTCCCGGATGTTTCCCCCCTTCACCGGTATCACCTATCCCTGCGTTAGATCACCTCTAGCATCGCGTTTGTCATGTTATGTTTTGATTGCTCCGTTATTTATTGTGTTCCCCCTCCGTTACTTTTCCAGTAGACCCCGAGACCGCTGCCGGTTCCGCCAGTTCGACTACGGTGTTGACGACCCCTTCTTGCCAGAGCAACCAGGCAAGCCCCCCCTTTGATCACCAGATATCACCTACTCTTCTCTATACTGCTTGCATTAGAGTGGTGTAGCATGTTACTGCTTTCTGTTATTCCTATCCTGATGCATAGCCTGTCCTTGCTACTACTGTTGTTACCATTACCTGCTATCCTACTGCTTAGTATAGGATGCTAGTGTTCCATCAGTGTCCCTACACTCTTGTCCGTCTGTCATGCTATACTACTGGGCCGTGATCACTTCGGGAGGTGATCACGGGCATATACTATATACTTTACATTGTTACATTACCTGTGGTACTGTTCGGAGTTGGGGGCTGAAGGGGAAGGTGGCTCCATCCCGGTAGAGGTGGGCTGGGTTCCCGACGGCCTCCGACTGTTACTTTGTGGTGGAGCGACAGGGCAGGTTGAGACCACCTAGGAGAGAGGTTGTGACGCCCGGATACTTAAGCTACAGTGAACCTCTACTAATGATGCCACGTCACCTCAATTACCGTTGCTGATCTTGTGTTAGATTGAAACCGATTCGAATCCAAATTAAAAAATCAGGCAAACAACAAAAGTTTTCAAACAATGAAACTAAAATGTTCATGTCGTGCCAGAAAATGCATAGGTGATTGTGGTGGTGAAACCAAACTTTTATGAAATGCTTAACTGCACTAAAATGATTTAAATAGTAGCAAACCTAATTATTTCAGTGCCTTTACTAATTAATAAAATATCAAACTAAATTATTTGGGGCCTAGACTTTTTGTGACAGTGGACTAAATTGAAATACTAGATTAGATGCCTAGTATATATTTTACAAAAACTAAAACAATAGGAAACAAAGATAAAACAGAATAAAAGAAAAATAAGAAAGGAAAAACAAAACTAACAAAAAGAAAAGGAAATGAGAAGACCCCCCAGCTCCCCATGGGCCTCGGCCCATCCCACACGGCCCAACCGGCCCACTCCATACTGCCCCCTGGCCTATTAGGCCACCCCACACACCCGAACCCTAACCACCAGACCCCCCCACTTCCCCGCACGCACCCACGCTCCTCTCCTCCCTCCCGATTTGGGATCTGGATCGGGCCACGTCTCGACCCCGCCGCTCGCCTCGACACCGCACCCGCCCGGCGCCTCCGACCACCCGCTGCTGTCGCCTCGCCTCCTCGCCCCTCCTTCGCACCGCGAGACGCCGCCCGAGGCCTCTACCTCGCCACGCCGTTGCCGAACGCTGCCACCTCATCATGCCGTCGCCGGACCTCGACACCTTTGCCAGCTCGCCGGACTGCCGCCTCCTCGTCCCCTCCATGCCGGCCGCCCCGAACTTCGTCGACCGAACTCCAGCACCGGGGGTATGACCCCATCTCCCCTACCCCTTTCCTTAGGTCGTCCGCGCCGGTGCCGCCCCATACTGCTGCCGTCGTGCTCCCGGCCTCGCCGTGCCTACGCGCCACCCGCGCGGCGAGCCCGCGCCCACTCGCGCCTCGCCCCGCGGCCATCTCCGCCTTCACCCCACCGCTTCTAGCACCCGCCTCCGCTCGCCGTGGCTGCCGGTCGCGCCCTCGCCCCACTACGCGCTGGCCTTCGCCGGATCCGCGCGTCCGCCCCCCGGCCACGCGTCGCTACTGCGCGCGCACATCCGTGCTCGGCAGCGCCCCGGCTCGCCGGCGCGCGCCCACGCCCCACCGCACGCCCCTGCTCCCCTGGCCCGGCCTCAGTCGCCGCTGCCGGCCAGTCGCCCCGCTCGCTGTTGCGCTTGCCGCAGTCGCCGGCGTCCCGGCGCCATTCATCGGCGTAGACAGGCGCCCAAACGGGCGGATGCCCGCAGCGCCCGAACCGCTCGGGCTGTGCCCCACACCCCGCACCCGTTAACCCTGTTGGCCCGCTGGCCCTATGACAAGTGGGGCCTCAAGCCCCCAGAACGTTTATAAAAAAAGAATTAAAAAATTATATAAATAATAATTAATTAATTAATTAGTTAATTACAGAAGTAATTAACTTAATTAATTTTGATTAATTAAACTAAACAAATAATTAAACTAATTAAACATTAGTTATCTAAATAACCTAGTTAGTTAATTAGCTAATTAATTAGTATGACAGTGGGGCCCACCCCTAATTAATTTTGATTAGATTAATTAAACTATTTAAAAATAATGTGTCACTGACCACTGGGACCCACTGGTCAGGTTGACCAGTCAACTCTGTTGACTGCTGACGTCGGCATGACATCATGTTGATGTCATTAGTTCATTTTCGAATTAATTTAAATAATTAATTAAATTCCAAAAATTAATAAAATCTTTAGAAAATCATATCTTTTAATCCGTAACTCGGTTTAAAATATTTTCAACATGAAAGTTGCTCAGAACAACGAGACGAACCCAGATACGCAGCCCATTCGTCCGCCACGCATCCCTAGCATAGCAAACATACAACTTTCCCTCTCCGGCTCCTCTGCCCGAAAATGCGAAACACCGGGGATACTTTCCCGGATGTTTTCCCCCTTCACCGGTACCACCTCGTACCGCGTTAGGGCACACCTAACTTTACGCTTTGCCATGTCATGCATCGTCATGCATTTGTTTTGCATTATATTTAATGTTTCTCCCCCTCCTCTCTCGCTAGACACCGAGACCGACGCCGCTGCTACCCAGTACGACTATGGTGTTGACGTCCCCTCTCTCTTGCCAGAGCAACCAGGCAAGCCCCCCCCCTTGATCACCAGATATCGCCTACTCTCCTCTATACTGCTTGCATTAGAGTAGTGTAGCATGTTACTGCTTTCCGTTAATCCTATCCTGATGCATAGCTGTCCTTGCTACTACTGTTGTTACCTTACCTGCAATCCTAATGCTTAGTATAGGATGCTAGTTTATCATCAATGGCCATACATTCTTGTCCGTCTGCCATGCTATACTATCGGGCCGTGATCACTCGGGAGTTGATCACGGCTATATATCTATACATAATATATGATACTTGTGTGACTAAAGACGGGTCAGCTCGTAGGAGTACCCGCGAGTGATTCACGGATTGGGTCCGAAAGGACGTTTGTCCCGACGGCCCTCTGAGTGGATCTTTGTGGCGAAGCGACAGGGTAGGTTGAGACCACCTAGGAGAGAGGTGGGCCTGGCCCTGGTCGGCGTTCGCGGTTATTTCAAAATAACACGTTTAACGAGATCTTGGTATTTGATCTGAGTCTGGCTACTGGCCTAAACGCACTAACCATCTACGCGGGGACAGTTATGGGCACTCGACGTCGTGGTATTAGCCGAAGCCTTCGTGACGTCAGCGACTGAGCGGCGCGCGCCGGATTGGACTGGAACGCCTGCTAGGCTAGGTCTGCTTCCGGCCGCGTTCGCAACGTGCAGGTGTGCAAAGGGCGATGGGCCCAGACCCCTGCGCCATAGGATTTAGACCGGCGTGCTGACCTCTCTATTGTGCCTAGATAGGGCTGCGACGTGTTGATCTTCCGAGGCCGGGCATGACCCAGGAAAGTGTGTCCGGCCAAATGGGATCGAGCGTGTTGGGTTATGTGGTGCACCCCTGCAGGGAAGTTAATCTATTCGAATAGCCGTGATCTTCGGTAACAGGACGACTTGGAGTTGTACCTTGACCTTATGACAACTAGAACTAGATACATAATAAAACACACCCTTCCAAGTGCCAGATACAACCGGTGATCGCTCTCTCACAGGGCGACGAAGGGAGGAACATCGGTTAGGATTATTGCTATGCGATGTTACTTGGTGAACTTACCATCTGCTCTCTCCTACATCCTGCAAGATGGAGGTTACCAGAAGCATAGTCTTCGAAAGGACTAGCTATCCCCCTCTTATTCCGGCATTCTGCAGTTCAGTCCACATATGACACCCTTATTCCATTTGATACCAATGCATACATATGTAGTGTAGCTCCTTGCTTGCGAGTACTTTGGATGAGTACTCACGGTTGCTTTTCTCCCCCCTTTCCCCCTTTCTATTCTCGACTGTTGCGACCAGACGTTGGAGCCCAGGAGTCAGACGCCACCGTCGACGACGACTACTACTACTCGAGAGGTGCCTACTACTACGTGCAGCCCGCTGACGACGACCAGGAGTAGTTTAGGAGGATCCCAGGCAGAAGGCCTACGCCTCTTTCGATCTGTATGCCAGTTTGTGCTAGCCTTCTTAAGGCAAACATGTTTAACTTATGTCTGTACTCAGATATTGTTGCTTCTGCTGACTCGCCTATGATCGAGCTCTTGTATTCGAGCCCTCGAGGCCCCTGGCTTGTAATATGATGCTTGTATGACTTATTTTTATTTGTAGAGTTGTGTTGTGATATCTTCCCATGAGTCCCTGATCTTGATCATACACGTTTGCGTGTATGATTAGTGTACGGTCAAACAGGGGCGCCACAGAGGTGGGCCTGGCCCTGGTCAGCGTTTGCGGATACTTAACACGTTTAACGAGATCTTGGTATTTGATCTGAGTCTGGCCACTGGCCTATGCGCACTAACCATCTACGCGGGGAGTTATGGGCACTCGATGTTGTGGTATCAGCCGAAGCCTTCGTGACGTCAGCAACTGAGCGACGCGCGCCGGATTAGAACGTAAGCCTGCTCTTGTATTAAGGGGGCTAGTTCTGCTTCCGGCCGCCCTCGCAATGTGTAGGTGTGCAATGGGCGATGGGCCCAGACCCCTGCACCATAGGATTTAGACCGGTGTGCTGACCTCTGTGTTGTGCCTCGGTAGGGTTGCGACGTGTTGATCTTCCAAGGCCGGGCATGACCCAGGAAAGTGTGTCCGGCCAAATGGGATCGAGCGTGTTGGGTTATGTGGTGCACCCCTGCAGGGAAGTTAATCTATTCGAATAGCCGTGATCTTCGGTAATAGGACGACTTGGAGTTGTACCTTGACCTTATGACAACTAGAACCGGATACTTAATAAAACACACCCTTACAAGTGCCAGATACAACCGGTGATCGCTCTCTCACAGGGCGACGAGGGGAGGATCATCGGTTAGGGTTATGCTATGCGATGCTACTTGGTGAACTTACCATTTACTCTCTTCTCCTGCTGCAAGATGGAGGTTACCAGAAGCGTAGTCTTCGACAGGACTAGCTATCCCGCTCTTATTCCGGCATTCTGCAGTTCAGCCCACATATGATACCCTTATTCCATTTGATACCAATGCATACATATGTAGTGTAGCTCCTTGCTTGCGAGTACTTTGGATGAGTACTCACGGTTGCTTTGCTCCCTCTTTTCCCCCTTTCTTTACCCGATTGCTTCGACCAGATGATGGAGCCTAGGAGCCAAACGCCACTGTCGATGACGACTACTACTACTCGGGAGGTGCCTACTACTACATGCAGCCCGCTGACGATGACCAGGAGTAGTTTAGGAGGATCCTAGGCAGGAGGCCTGCGCCTCTTTCGATCTGTATCTCAGTTTGTGCTAGCCTTCTTAAGGAAAACTTGTTTAACTTGTGTCTGTACTCAGATATTGTTGCTTCCGCTGACTCGTCTATGATCGAGCTCTTGTATTCGAGCCCTCGAGGCCCCTGGCTTGTAATATGATGCTTGTATGACTTATTTTATTTGTAGAGTTGTGTTGTGATATCTTCCCGTGAGTCCCTGATCTTGATCGTACACATTTGCGTGTATGATTAGTGTACGATTGAATCGGGGGGCGTCACAAGTTGGTATCAGAGCCGACTGCCTGTAGGAATCCCCCTTCCACACTCTTTGGCCGAAGTCGAGTCTAGACTTTACAAAACTTTTACTAACATGGCTGTGTGGCCCGTGGGCTCACGTCGCCATCGGGTGGTATTAGGATCTTTTACTCCTTGATCTTTACTCTGGGACTCTGAGCTCTCTTCTATTCGGGTTAAATGATTTTGCTAAAAACAAAACTAACTTTAGGTTCTCGAAAGTACTTTCTCTCGGAGAGCCCCTCACTTCAGATGATCGCCTGCTGCACTAGAAGATTCCAAAGTTACTCTACGATGTTCTCTCGAGTCTTTATGCCATCGCATTTGCGATTTCCTTCCATCGCCAACCCGTATGAAAACTGCATACACTTTCCATTCATACAATCATTCCTCGTTGATCTTGTTATTACAAGATGTCCCTAAATACTCTCTGTTGTCTCGAGAATCCTTTGAGCTCACTGCCTTGCAGTTCTTTACCACATGAATACCCCTACGGATAATTCCTCACACTTATCCAGTATTCGTTCATCCATAGTTGATTCATGTATTTCACAATGGTCTTCAAAATACTATTCGATCCTCAAAAAAAATCCTTAGTAGCTTATTGCTCTACAATACTTTTCTGCTTGCATTATGGATGCTTTCCATATGTCTGGCAATATTCGTTAGTATCCTTAGGCACCATCATTTTGATACTATTGATTCAACATGAGTGCGAATGCACGCAATCATCAGTTGATCCTTTTAAATTATCTTTCCGGCTCAGACTGAACTAGTTCTCAACCAATCCAATTGTCGTCGATTGTACCCCTAAGGCTATTCAACTTATACATCCCTAATCAGAACATTGCTTCTGATCCCTTGATTTGAAAATCAAAATTCCCTTATTGTGAGCTTTGAATTAGCTAGTTGCTTCTATAATCCAATGCCTTTGCATTATCACCGTCAGATCCTTTGTTGAAATATCATCCGACAGTGTCCTTCGTATACAAAAACCTCGAGAAGTTCTTTCCCTGATATATAATGCCTTTGGCAATTCGTATCCTCTGTTTTGATAACCATACTCTACTTTCAAGCTGGTGATAATTACTCTCGAAGCTCGTGGTATATGTTCTAAGAAGCCCCGATGGGTTGAACCTATGCCTTCCTTAATCTGTGTGAGCCCAAAATGTTTTCATGGGTCATACTCCTCTGGTAATTCGCCAGGTGGGTTCTCACACTCAAATCATTTTTTAATAAGAGCAGTGAATGAATGGTCATGCATTGAAGAAGTGGGAGTCGACCTTGAACTTTGTGTTCATGCCAATGGACACGATGTAGATCTTATCATGGAAGCTTCTCTTAAATTAATTATTCCCTTGGTATTAGTTCATCCTATATTTGGGATTTGGTCTTTTGCAATCGTGGTTCCGACCATGATTGCTCTCCTTTGATTCTATTTCTCGGACAAGTTAAAGTACTTGCCTTCTACAGATCAATACATCTCCGCCACCTCTATTTTGATCTACCTTCGAGTACTACTCCCTGGTATCTCGAGGATATCATGCCATCGCACTACATCTTATGAATTTCTGATGAAGTAGTACCTTTCCCTGTCATAGTCACTCCAATGGTTTTGGGTTGTCGTCAACCAAGGACTCCGAGAATTGAATCGAATCCGTGCCGCAATTCAGTACTCCTAGTACTTTGTTGTTGAGAATTTTAATACTCCATCATGTCATTCCTAGCCTGATCGACTACATCATTATCATGCTAAATTTAATTGTGCTACCTGGTTCTTCTTCTCGGAACACAAAATTGGATGGTGAGCTAATCTTACGTCGATCTTTCTCGTCATATCATTTCTTCTTGAACAGCAAACTTGATTTCAAGTTTGTGTCATACCCATGGTTCCAATAACCTTTTGCTTCATCATCCCTTTGACTTGATGTCATCACCGACCGATTACATCTTCATGAAACCTCTTGACAAATGTGTCATGATCATAATCAACATTCTGAGCGTTTCCAGGATATCAATCAAATTCATGATGGGAAATACCATCCCTTCCCCTCGATGCTTTGTATTAACATCGACAACATTCTTGCATTCCCTCCAACACAAAACTTGTTCCTGTTTTGTGCTATACCTTGAGTTCCTTGTTATCCGACTTATGTTATGTTCTACCATGAAGTATTACTGTCTTTTATGTCAAGGATGTTGTGAGAATTTCTCCACCTCTTAAGAATTCTTGGTGTAGTAATACTTATCACAAGCACCATTCTTTCTTGATCCCCGTATTGCCTAACTGGGAATATCGACAAGTGAACGATGCTGTTTGGATTCTGTACTTCTGGCAACCCTAATGCTTTGAAGTTAATGACCGACAGTTCATTCTTAGACCAATGCTTATCGAATCACCATTCTAACATTAATCGTGCTATCGAGCCCATAATTCGGGTGCAACTTTCAACCAATGTTTAAATATGTATGTTTTCCTCGAGCACAAATTATTATATCCTTTGATCTGACAAATGATATCTCCTTGTTCACATAATTGTGGAAATCCATCTTTTTGGAAATCTCGATGAGTTGTCGCTGAGTCCATCAGCCACCTCCTCATCCTCTCCTTAGTTTAATGAGGAACTCTCATTTCAGAACTCACTCCCATAGTTCATTCCCTGAGTCCGAGGTATCCTGACACCGATCAGATCTAAATCTCAGTCAGATATGATGGTTGGAACATTTCCCAAGAGTCATAACATTGGTCTTTATGTGACCCAGTAAGGTGATGTCATGCCTAGCACACCTTGCTGGAGGTCCTATTGTTATAGTTCTTCCTTTTAGCAATGTTAACCATTCTTCCATGAGGAAATTGAAAGACTTATTCTATAAGTTGTTCCTGATGAATCCATTGAGTATCCAAAGTCTGACCTTTGCTTGAAGACCATGTCAATGCCATCTCGAAGCATGTCTATGATACTCTGATTTTCAACCAGAACATTTGAAGCCCAATGCTAAATGTTTCCTGCTCAATTATCCAAACACCGTTGTATGGGTAATGTCATGAAATTTCTCTCCCCTTACCTAAAGGGTTTTCTGCTTTCTATCATGTCATGGATATCATGCTCTGCTGGTCCTTGGGAAATATATACCCCTGGAATATGTGTTTAAACACATTTCCCTTCCCATTATTCTGTTTAACCTGATGATCACATTTTTCTTTTCATTGGGTTGTTTGACCTTTCTTGTGATCTATATAATCTAAGCAGTAAAGATTCACTGCTTATGTAAACACCTCGGTGTACAATTCCGTCAGCAAGACCCTGTTACTATTGTTGATGACATTCCGGTAGCCGTCGATGGACAAGAACTTTGCCTGTTGGTCCGCCTCATTCAACAAGTAGGAAAATGGTTCTCTTCGTCCTTTGCCCTTGGTACCGACGTTGTTGCCGACATAACTGACAGGCTAACCTCTGAAATGCCTTGCTATCATGGCCGTGCAAGATGTCACCGCTCCTTCTATTTTTTTAAACCCACATGGTGGGCCCATAACCCACAAGTCCACAAGATCGAAACCTGACTCTCATGTACACCCCTGTTCCCAAAGTAAATCCTCACGTTTGGCTTCGTATGTAATTCATGGGCCACCTTCCTAGTGATCTATGATGGAATCAGACACAATACATATTCCTGTTGCTTTGAACCCCCTTTCACACTTTGTTCAGGCATCGAACGATTGCCTACCCGCTCGAAACTTCTCATGGTACCTACTTACTTTGCTCTCGATATTGTCTTAAGTTTCCAGTCGAGAGTTACTTTCTGCCACCACCCTCGATGTTATCAACCGGATAGTTAACCTTTCAGAGGTCCGTTCTTTCGAAGTTACCCCTTGTCCTTCATACGTACAATGAAGACTCCAAAGAAAGGATGACGACTTCATCCTGATAACCTAAAGCCGAGGTATGAAGACATCAACGTTATGGATCGACCTCTTCGAGAAGAGCAACCAAGACCGAGAAGACTTGTTAGAATTTCATAACCAAATCCCTTCCCCTTACTCCCCCTCTTAAATCTCGGGACAAGATTTCTTGTAGTGGAGGAGAATTGTGACGTCCGGATAATTAAGCTACAGTAACCCTCTACTAATGATTCCACATCACCACGATTACTGTCGTTAATCTCGCGTTGATTCAAACCCGATTCAAATTCAAATTTAAAATAAAGTCAAATTATTATTTCTTCAAACGGTAAAACAGAAATGTTGGTTGGGTTACAAGTGTTCACTAAGGATTTATCATGTAGAAACCAACTTCGTTTCACTCACACAAAAAATTAATAGGAAATTAATAAGTGGATGGACATAAATTAAAATTACTTTTTCAAAATAAGCAATTGTTTTTTTAAACTCCAATTGCCTCCAAACTTTTTGTGCAACCTCGAAACAGTACCAAGTAATTGTGTGCTAAGTATCATGTGTAGCAAAATTCATTTGTTAGCTAAAATAATAGAAAACAATAGAGAAAATAAGAAAAAAAGAAAAGGAAACTACAGAAAGGTAAGGAACGAAAAAGTGAAAGAAAAGAGGGTCCATGTGGCCTAGGAGAAGCCCAACCCACACCCCACTCATCTCCCTCCTCGCTACAGGAGCGGAGGGAGGTCGTGGTGCCATCCAGCCGCCGTGGCAGCAATCCCGCGCCTCCCTGTCGACCCCCCTGGCGAATAAGAGCACCCCGCTCGGCCCTTGACCAAACCCTAACCCTCTAGTTTTTCCCCTGCGCCGCTTGTGTAGATTTGGACGAAGAACAAATCCACGGCCGACGCGGTCACCTTCACCCTCGTCGTTGTCGCAACCAGACGCCTCCTTGATGTCCAGGACCACACCAAGAGAAGCACCGCGACGCCCGCCCCATCCTGGCGCAAGGAGCTGCCTAGGATTGACGCCATCCCTCATGAACGACTCCGTGTTCGTCAACGACGGCCGCCACTGCTTCCTTCGATCTGCACCGCACCTACCTCCTTCGGCTTTCCTGAGCCCTCCACGAGCACCGCCGTGAGCAGCACCTTCGATCCCCCCTCTCCTCTACGTCGATCTGTCACCGCAGGTCGCCGCATCACCTCGCGCCCGAGCTCCCGCGAGCTCGCAGTCGCTGCATCGTGGGCGTGCTCCCCGCGCCCCTAGCCGCATCCACGGCCGAGCACGCAGCTCCCGGGTCGCGCCCAGGCGCGCGCCCGCCCGCTCGCGCCCCACTCCCCCCGACGCCGCTGCTCCTCTCCGGCGCCGCCGCTCGCCCTTGTTGCCTCTGTCTGCCGCTGGCCCCGCTGCTGCCGCGCTGCTCCCCCGCCTGCGTCCTCGCTCGCCCCGCTGCACCGTCGCCGCCCCGCCGTGGGCTGCACGCGCCGGCCTCCCTAGCTCCGGCGCCCGCCAACGCCTACCGCGGCCGGCCAGCCGAACGCCATGGCCGCCGACATGCCTCCGTGGGCGCGCGCATATAAATCCCCCCGCGGGCCCTCCTAGCTTAATTGAGGGTAATCCCCTTTTAGTGCTAACCCCCCTGGTAGTCAATGACAGTGGGCCCACGGCCATCAGGATTAAATAAAAAAAGATTTAGTTTAAAATATACACTAAGTCACTTACCGGTGGGACCAACGGGACTGTTCATAGCCTGACCAGTCAAGCATTGACTGCTGACTCAGTAGTCAACGGACCCGCATGTCAGGATCTGGGCTAGACTGCCATTGGGTACACATAGCTTTTTCTTATTTAATTCGAATTAATAAATAATTTTAGAAAATCTTCAAAACTTTGAAAAATCATATAAAATAAACCGTAGCTCAGATGAAAATACTTTCTACATGAAAGTTGCTAAGAACGATGAGACGAATCCGGATACGCAGCCTGTTCGCCTGCCACACATCCCTAGCATAGCAAACCTGCAACATTTCACCTCTGGTTCATCTGTTCGAAAATGCGAAACACTGGGAATACTTTCCCGGATGTATCCCCCCTTCACCGGTATCACCTATCCCTGCGTTAGATCACCTCTAGCATCGCGCTTGTCATGTTATGTTTTGATTGCTCTGTTATTTATTATATTCCCCCTCCGTTACTTTTTCCGGTAGACCCCGAGACCGCTGCTGGTACCCCCAGTTCGACTATGGTGTTGACGACCCCTTCTTGCCAGAGCAACCAAGCAAGCCCCCCCTTTGATCACCAGATATCGCCTACTCTTCTCTATACTACTTGCATTAGAGTAGTGTAGCATGTTACTGCTTTCCGTTATTCCTATCCTGATGCATAGCCTGTCCTTGCTACTACTGTTGTTACCATTACCTGCTATCCTACTGCTTAGTATAGGATGCTAGTGTTCCATCAGTGGCCCTACACTCTTGTCCGTCTGTCATGCTATACTACTGGGCTGTGATCACTTCGGGAGGTGATCACGGGCATATACTATATACTTTACACTATTACATTACCTATGGTACTGTTCGGAGTTGGGGGCTGAAGGGGCAGGTGGCTCCATCCTGGTAGAGGTTGGCTGGGTTCCCAACGGTCCCCGACTGTTACCTTGTGGCGGAGCGACAGGGCAGGTTGAGACCACCTAGGAGAAAGGTGGGGCTGGCCCTGGTCAGCGTTCGCGGATACTTAACACGTTTAACGAGATCTTGGTATTTGATCTGAGTCTGGCCACTGTCCTATACGCACTAACCATCTACGCGGGGACAGTTATGGGCACTTGACGTCGTGGTATCAGCCGAAGCCTTCGTGATGTCAGCAATTGAGCGGCGCGCGCCGGATTGGAACATAAGCCTGCTCTTGTATTAAGGGGGCTAGTTCTGCTTCCGGCCGCCCTCGCAACGTGCAGGTGTGCAATGGGCGATGGGCCCAGACCCCTGCGCCATAGGATTTAGACCGGCGTGCTGACCTCTGTGTTGTGCCTAGGTAGGGCTACGACGTGTTGATCTTCCGAGGCCAGGCATGACCCAGGAAAGTGTGTCCGGCCAAATGGGATCGAGCGTGTTTGGTTATGTGGTGCACCCCTGCAGGGAAGTTAATCTATTCGAATAGCCATGATCTTCGCTAACAGGACGACTTGGAGTTGTTCCTTGACCTTATGACAACTAGAACCGGATACTTAATAAAACACACCCTTACAAGTGCCAGATACAACCGGTGATCGCTCTCTCACAGGGCGACGAGGGGAGGATCATCGGTTAGGGTTATGCTATGCGATGCTACTTGGTGAACTTACCATTTACTCTCTTCTCCTGCTGCAAGATGGAGGTTACCAGAAGCGTAGTCTTCGACAGGACTCGCTATCCCCCTCTTATTCCGGCATTCTGCAGTTCAGCCCACATATGATACCCTTATTCCATTTGATACCAATGCATACATATGTAGTGTAGCTCCTTGCTTGCGAGTACTTTGGATGAGTACTCACGGTTGCTTTGCTCCCTCTTTTCCCCCTTTCTTTACCCGATTGCTTCGACCAGATGATGGAGCCTAGGAGCCAGACGCCACTATCGATGACGACTACTACTACTCGGGAGGTGCCTACTACTACATGCAGCCCGCTGACGATGACCAGGAGTAGTTTAGGAGGATCCTAGGCAGGAGGCCTGCGCCTCTTTCGATCTGTATCTCAGTTTGTGCTAGCCTTCTTAAGGAAAACTTGTTTAACTTGTGTCTGTACTTAGATATTGTTGCTTCTGCTGACTCATCTATGATCGAGCTCTTGTATTCGAGCCCTCGAGGCCCCTGGCTTGTAATATGATGCTTGTATGACTTATTTTATTTGTAGAGTTGTGTTGTGATATCTTCCTGTGAGTCCCTGATCTTGATCGTACACATTTGTGTGTATGATTAGTGTACGATTGAATCGGGGGCGTCACAAGTTGGTATCAGAGCTGACTGCCTGTAGGAATCCCCCTTCCACACTCTTTGGCCGAAGTCGAGTCTAGACTTTACAAAACTTTTACTAACATGGCTGTGTGGCCCGTGGGCTCACGTCGCCATCGGGTGGTATTAGGATCTTTTACTCCTCGATCTTTACTCTGGGACTCTGAGCTCTCTTCTATTCAGGTTAAATGATTTTGCTAAAAACAAAACTAACTTTAGGTTCTCGAAAGTACTTTCTCCCGGAGAGCCCCTCACTTCAGATGATCGCCTGCTGCACTAGAAGATTCCGAAGTTACTCTACGATGTTCTCTCGAGTCTTTATGCCATCGCATTTGCAATTTCCTTCCATCGCCAACCCATATGAAAACTGCATACACTTTATATTCATACAATCATTCCCTGTTGATCTTGTTATTACAAGATGTCCCGAAATACTCTCTGTTGTCCCAAGAATCCTTTGAGCTCACTGCCTTGCAGTTCTTTACCACATGAATACCCCTACGGATAATTCCTCACACTTATCCAGTATCCATTCATCCATAGTTGATTCATGTATTTCACAATGGTCTTCGAAATACTATTCGATCCTCAAAAAAATCCTTAGTAGCTTGTTGCTCTGCAATACTTGTCTGCTTGCGTTATGGATGCTTTCCATATGTCTGGCAATATTCGTTAGTATCCTTAGGCACCGTCATTTTGATCCTATTGATTCAACATGAGTGCGAATGCACACAATCATCAGTTGATCCTTTTAAATTATCTTTCTGGCTCAAACTGAGCTGGTTCTCAACCAATCCAATTGTCGTCGATTGTACCCCTAAGGCTATTCAACTTATACATCCCTAATCAGAACATTGCTTCTGATCCCTTGATTTGAAAATCAAAATTCCCTTACTGTGAGCTTTGAATTAGCCAGTTGCTTCTACGACCGGAGCTGGTTTGGGTGGCTGGAGCAAGAAGACCAGAGGTTGAAGAAGCACTACGGCCGTTGGATGGACATCGTACGGTCACTGGAGCTAGAATCGTGCATATTGACTAAGTTGACAAAGGCCTCCATCCCCGTCAACTTAGTAGGCCCACAAGTCAGTCTGCCACTATACTGGGTCCCAGCTAACAGGGGGAGTATTCATTTTTTTTGTGCGTAATAAGGAGGCACTTCCTTGCATGCGATGATATAGCTGGTGGGTCCGAGCTGTCAGCGGCGGTAACGTTTTTTCGCGAAATACAGAGGCCCTTTCAGTGGGTCCCTAATGTCAGGTGGAGGAATCGTTATTTTGCGCGTAATAAGGAGGCATTTCCTTGCATGCGGCCATGGACCCAGCTGTCGGCCTCTCCACGTACAGTCCACTTCAGATGCATGTCGGTCATTGACCATGTTGACCAGGCTGCGCCGAGAGCACCAGGGAAGGGAACGACATGGAGGCAGGGAAGACTCGGCAGTTGTTTCCCACGCAGAGGGGAGTACGACTTTACGAGGGTTTACTGGTTCGTCTGCCGTCGCCGGAGAATAACAACAGGTGTGGGTGAGTAGAGGGATGGCTAGGCCAGTGATGGGAGTACGGTGGGGCGGTGAGGCCCGCGCGGCAGCATAGCCGGCCACGGGGAGGAGGGAGCAGGCAGTCCCGCCGGCGCTTGTTTGAGCGGCTGGAGCAAGAAGAGCAGAGATTGAAGAAGCACGACAGCCGTTCGATGGACATCCAACAGTCACTGCTTGTGCGTCAACCTTTTTTTAGGAAAGCCTCAAATCTGTGGAAAACAACATACAACCCATTTTCCATTATTTCTAATAATTTACAGCCCATTTGCTAATTCTTAAGGTTTTTTTGGAGCCCATATTCTTTTTGTTAGCATTACAGCCCATATTGTGGTCACGATTAAAAAAATATACGAAATTTTGCATATTTCGGTGCGGTCCGAACTGTTTTTAATCCCGAAATTTCGACTCACATTCAAACTGATTTTAAAAATAAATGTATATCAATACAAAATCCAACAAATTCTCCATGCATAAAAATTAATGTAATTTAAAATCTCGAAATAAAAAAGATATTTGAAACTAATTGCCGGTTTGATGTGTTTTAAAAATGTACAACCCATTTCTCATTGTTGATAGGCCATTTTCTCGGCCAGCGCAATGAAGCTCTCCTCGTCTTGAAAGAGTTGCAGCCCAACAGGCCTGACAGAGCGACTTACTTGGCAAATCACAAAAAACTGGGTTGTGACCGTGGACCCAGCTGTCAGCCTCTCCATGTACAGTACTCTTCCGATGGAAGTCGATCGTTGACCAAATTGACCACGCCGCGCCAAGAGCACCAAGGCGGTGGACGACGGCAAGGCCTAGGAAGGGGACGGCACGGAGCCGGGGAAGACGCGGCAGTGGATGCCCACACGGAGAGGAGTACGAGGGTTCACTGGTTCGGCTGCGGCGTGAGGCTGCCGTCGCCGCAGAATAACAGGGGGTGTGGGTGAGTAGAGGGATACCTGGGCCAGCGGTGGGAGTAGTACGGGCGGTGAGGCCTCCGCGGCATCACAACCGGCCACGAGAGGCAGGAGCACGAGGCACGACCGGCGATGCTTTGGGCGGCTGGAGCAAGAAGACCAGAGGTTGAAGAAGCACTATGGCCGTTGGATGGACATCGTATGGTCACTGGAGCTAGAATCGTTCATATTAACTAAGTTGACAAAGCCCTCTGTCCTCGTCAACTTAGTAGGCCCACAAGTCAGCCACCCACTATGGTGGGTCCCAGCTAGCAGGGGGTATTCATTTTTGATGCATAATAAGGAGGCACTTCCTTGCGTGCGAAGATATAGCTGGTGGGTCCGACCTGTCAGCGGGGGGAAGGTTTTTTCATGAAATACAGAAGCCCTTCCCACGTACAGTGCGCAATAAGGAGGAACTTTCCTTGCGTGCGACCATGGACCTCGTGGGTCCCAGCTGTCAGGCTCTCCATGTACAGTCCTCTTCCGATGACTCTCCTATATTGACCACGCCACGCCGAGCACACTGAGGCGGTGGACAACGGCAAGGCCCCAAACTGGAACGACCCGGAGATGGGGAAGACGCGATAGTGGAGTCACAGATGGAGAGGAGAAACTTGACTAGTTCGGGTGCGGGGTGGGCCTACACTCGGCAGAGAATAATAGGAGGTGCGGAGTGGAGGGATGGCCTGGCCGTCGGTGGGGTAGTGTTTCGTTGAAGAGCGCAAAACAACGCCGCTGGACGCCGAAGGCTGGAGTAGGCGGTTCCGGCAGCGCTGGGGGAAGAAGATGAGAGATTGAAGAAGAATGCCGGCCGTTGTATGTAAATCCAACGCCTTCTTAGGCTTCGACCTACTGGCCCACATGTCAGCCAGTCCATTTTTTAGTCCATTTGGTGGGCTGGGTGAAACAATGATGTAGCATCTATGCAGCCCGTTTAAATCCCATTTGCATTTTTCTCGAAATCCGCGGACTTGCTGGGCTGGGTGAAAATATCATGTTGGGCTAGACGGAGAAATGTTATAAAAACATAAACACATGATTGCACGTCAGTAAAATCTTTGCAAGCTTATGTACGCAATCACTAGGAGTTAACTTGCCAAGTTATATATAAATAATAATAACTATTATTTTTTAAGAACTTTCAACTTACAAAATAAAATATCATTTTAATTTGATGAGTTAATAGTACGTGGGGTATTATTATTTTTTAGGCTAGACGTGGGACAGTTCAGTTGGTTCTAGGGGAAAGTACTGGGAGAAAACTCAGTTTACCTGAGGAGGGGAATATGTTGGGAGGAAGAAGATTCAAAGCACGATAGCCGAGTGAACTAGTTTTTTTTACGGACAAGTGAACTAGTTTACATACATAAGCAAATAGCCACTAAAAAAAGCAATCAGGTTAATGGGTTCTTAAAAGAAATATTTCAGACAAAACAGATAATTACGACACATAGGCTAATGCATGAAACACTCGGATGATAAAGATGCTTATAAACAGATAAAGTACAACATCTAGACCTTCCTGGCACGCTTGATCATGACACTGCGGTTGTCTGTGTACTCGTCGGTTACGGGAAGCAGACACGCCCTCATGTCCAAGATCTACATGTACATGTCATAGCATGCGTATGCGTCCTTGGCCGCGTAGGTTATGTAGGCTAGATTCAGAGGTACCTCCCACATGTTCAGATCGTCTTCTTTCATGTTGGCGTATCAAGGGTCGATGATGGTCTCAGCGAGGTCAACCACGGAGTCCTTCTCTTACCCGTTGCTGATTATCTTGTATTGCTTCTGGATGTCGACAAGCTTGTTGCACCAGATGGCCGAATCGTCGCGTTCTTCCTTCTCTCCACCATAGCGAAGGTGCAGTCGATGCTGTCGATGAAACGGGTGAATGCTCCAGAACCTGGTGCAGCCATAGGACTGAGGCGAGGCAGAGCTTCACCGAGTCTGTATCGTTGGTGTACATCACATTCAACTTGGTGTAGCCATAGGACTGAACGGCGAACTCAAAGGGGAACTCCTTGTTGAAGTCCATATCCAGCAGGCTCACCCTCGGATTGCCATTGGAGTCTCTTCGAGTGAATGAGTGTGTAGGCGGCGGCAGCAGTTTGTTTTTCAGCTCTTGGAGAACTGGATTCAACAGTAAGCTGAGTGTGTACATGCGACAACAGTTACTACCCCTCCCTCGTTCGTTGCACGCCCGACAGAAGATGCACCCTTGGCCACACGTCGGTTCACGAGCGGGTCTGTATTGGTACTGTAATAACAGGAGTTAGTGGTCACTTTACTTAAATTTAATTAGCTTTAATAGAAATTTATACTTAAGACAAGCAATGCATTCGCTTGTTCTATCAGTGCCACAGGATCAACATGCACAACAATTAGAATTATTATTCTCAGGACGCACACGATCAGCACATTTGTCGCACTTTCACAAAGATAATACTACCAAGTTTGAACTGTTTGTTATGGTTGTTTTCCTCTACATCATCATGCCGTGTTTCCCAGCTTGCAAGATTCAGAACCAACAAATAAGATCCAAATAATAAGTACAACAAAGATGCCTACACATATCTGATTCACAGCTTGCAAGATTCAGAACCAATAAATAAGATCCAAATAATAAGTTCAACAAAGATGCCTACACATCTCATTGATTCCCCACTTGCAAGATTCAGAACCAACAAATAAGATTCAAATAATAAGTACAACAAAGATGCCTACACATCTCACTGATTCCCAGCTTGCAAGATTCAGAACCAACCCATTAGAGCCCTTTGATAAAGTGAATATCGAGATTAAATCCATCTTGGCTAGCCATGTCATACAATCGAAGAACTCGACAAATGCTCTTGACCGTCACAACATTTGTAGTTGAGTATTCTTGTTTGCATAGCACAAACAAGGAGACAGGAGAGCATGATTTCGCTTTAATAGCGGCCTCCTTGAACTCAACCTCCAGCTCTACTTGGATGAGGTATGCCTGGAGTTCCATTCAATTCATGCGCCTTTTTCTGCAGTTCACCTGAAATGAAGCAAAGATTGCATCATTCAGCTAGCAAGAAGTATTTGCTCTTGTGAGCTGGCAGGTTCTTCTTTAGTAGTTGCACTAAAATTGAGGAACATTAAGGTTGGCTGTCTGGCTCATGTAAGGTGCAACTATAATTTTCTTATCCTTTTGTGCAGTTCCACTAAAATAAAGTGCCATTGTGGTGACAGTGACAGCTCCATTTTGCAAAGGCTAATAAAATGTTGCATGAGATTACCAGCAGAACTTGACGGAGATTTTGGAAACTCCAATCACCATTTTGTGTAGTTCCACCAAAATTGAGAGATGTTGCCCACGTGACATTTTAGTTGAACCGCACAAGACACTCATTCCAAAAAAGTATTTTGTGCAGTTCACCAAAAGGTCACAATAGCAACAAGGTGAAATGGATATCCCTATCTACACAAAAAGATAGAAAGTAAACAGTTGCTGGTCAATAAGAATATACGAAACATATGCAAAATGAAAAGAAGCATCTTAATTATGTTCATGGCAATCACGCAAGGACAGTAGAAATTTTAAAACGCCAGCAATGCTTCATGTTACCAGAAGCATTACGATCAACAATGAGATTCCTCAAATATGGGATTACTTTAATGGTGGCATTGCTTGTTTACCAGACACAGTAAATCAACAACAGCTAAAGAGTTGGTTTAAGGGCATGGGACCATGGGACACCAGGACACTGTTGGAAATATGCCCTAGAGGCAATAATAAAAGCATTATTATTATATTTCCTTGTTCATGATAATTGTCTTTATTCATGCTATAATTGTGTTATCCGGAAATCGTAATACATGTGTGAATAATAGACACCAACATGTCCCTAGTAAGCCTCCAGTTGACTAGCTCGTTGATCAACAGATAGTCATGGTTTCCTGACTATGGACATTGGATGTCATTGATAACGAGATCACATCATTAGGAGAATGATGTGATGGACAAGACCCAATC
Organism: Triticum aestivum; assembly: GCF_018294505.1. Lineage (NCBI taxonomy): Eukaryota > Viridiplantae > Streptophyta > Magnoliopsida > Poales > Poaceae > Triticum > Triticum aestivum. Next base: position 419,958,840 of record NC_057806.1, on the reverse strand, counting down.
CTAAACATAGCACAAGATCGTATAGTTCGTTTGCTAGAGTTTTCCAATGTCAAGTATCTTTTCCTTAGACCATGAGATCGTGTAACTCCCGGATACCGTAAGAGTTCTTTGGGTGTACCAAACATCACAACGTAACTGGGTGACTATAAAGGTATACTACGGGTATCTCTGAAAGTGTCTGTTGGGTTGACACGGATCAAGACTGGGATTTGTCACTCCGTATGACGGAGAGGTATCACTAGGCCCACTCGGTAATGCATCATCATAATGAGCTCAAAGTGACCAAGTGTCTGGTCACGGGATCATGCATTACGGTACGAGTAAAGTGACTTGCCGGTAACGAGATTGAACAAGGTATTGGGATACCGATGATCGAATCTCGGGCAAGTAACATACCGATTGACGAAGGGAATTGTCTACGGGGTTGCTTGAATCCTCGACATCGTGGTTCATCCGATGAGATCATCGAGGAGCATGTGGGAGCCAACATGGGTATCCAGATCCCGCTGTTGGTTATTGACCGGAGAGCGATCTCGGTCATGTCTACATGTCTCCCGAACCCGTAGGGTTTACACACTTAAGGTTCGGTGACGCTAGGGTTGTAGGGATATGTATATGCAGTAACCCGAATGTTGTTCGGAGTCCCGAATGAGATCCCGGACGTCACGAGGAGTTTCAGAATGGTCCGGAGGTAAAGAATTATATATGGTAAGTCTTGTTTTGGTCGCCGGAAAAGTTTCCCGCATTATCGGTATTGTACCGGGAGTGCCGAAAGGGGTCCGGGGGTCCACCAAGGGGGTCCACCTGCCCCGGGGGGGCACATGGGCTGTAGGGGTGTGCACCTTGGCCTATATGGGCCAAGGGCACCAGCTCCAAGAGGCCCATGCGCCAAGAGATAAGGGAAAGGAAGAGTCCTAAAAGGGGAAGGCACCTCCTAGGTGCCTTGGGGAGGATGGACTCCTCCCTGGCCGCACCCTTCCTTGGAGGAAGGGCCAAGGCTGCGCCCCCCTCTCCCTTGACCCTATATATAGTGGGGGGAAGGGAGGGCCTCTTACCCACGCCTTTGGTGCCTCCCTCTTCCTCTCCAACACCTCCTCCTCCTCCATAGAGCTTGGCGAAGCCCTGCCGGAGTACTGCAGCTCCATCAGCACCACGCCGTCGTGCTGCTGCTGGAGCCATCTTCCTCAAACCTCTCCTTCCCCTTGCTGGATCAAGAAGGAGGAGACATTACGCTGACCGTACGTGTGTTGAACACGGAGGTGCCGTCCGTTCGGCGCTAGGATCTCTGGTGATTTGGATCACGTCGAGTACGACTTCCTCATCCCCGTTCTTTGAATGCTTCCGCACGTGATCTACAAAGGTATGTAGATGCAATCCAATCACTCGTTGCTAGATGAACTCCTAGATGGATCTTGGTGAAACCGTAGGAAATTTTTTGTTTTCTGCAACGTTCCCCAACAGTGGCATCATGAGCTAGGTCTATGCGTAGTTCTCTTGCACGAGTAGAACACAATTTGTTGTGGGCGTTGATGTTGTCAACTTTCTTGCCGCTACTAGTCTTATCTTGCTTCAACGGTATTGTGGGATGAAGCGTCCCGGACCAACCTTACACGTACGCTTACGTGAGACCGGTTCCACCGACTAACATGCACAAGTTGCATAAGGTGGCTGGCGGGTGTCTGTCTCTCCCACTTTAGTTGGAGCGGATTCGATGAAAAGGGTCCTTATGAAGGGTAAATAGAAGTTGACAAATCACGTTGTGGCTTTCACGTAGGTAAGAAAAAGTTCTTGCTAGAACCCTATTGCAGCCACGTAAAACTTGCAACAACAATTAGAGGACGTCTAACTTGTTTTTGCAGCAAGTGTTCTGTGATGTGATATGGCCAAAGTTGTGATGAATGATGAATGATATATATGTGATGTATGAGATGTTCATGCTATTGTAATAGGAATCACGACTTGCATGTCGATGAGTATGACAACCGGCTGGAGCCATAGGAGTTGTCTTTATTTTTTGTATGACCTGCGTGTCATTGAGAAACGCCATGTAAATTACTTTACTTTATTGCTAAACGCGTTAGCCGTAGTAGTAGAAGTAATAGTTGGCGAGCAACTTCATGGAGACACGATGATGGAGATCATGGTGTCATGCCGGTGACAAGATGATCATGGAGCCCCAAGATGGAGATCAAAGGAGCTATGTGATATTGGCCATATCATGTCACTATTATTATTTGATTGCATGTGATGTTTATCATGTTTCTGCATCTTGTTTACTTAGAACGACGGTAGTAAATAAGATGATCCCTCATAATAATTTCAAGAAAGTGTTCCCCCTAACTGTGCACCATTGCGACAGTTTGTTGTTTCGAAGCACCACATGATGATCGGGTGTTAGATTCCAACGTTCACATACAACGGGTGTAAGGCAGATTTACACATGCAAACACTTAGGTTGACTTCATGAGCCTAGCATGTGCAGACATGGCCTCGGAACACAGAAGACCGAAAGGTCGAGCATGAGTCATATAGAAGATACGATCAACATGAAGATGTTCAGCGATGTTGACTAGTCCGTCTCACGTGATGATCGGACACGGCCTAGTTAACTCGGATCATGTTATACTTAGATTACTGGAGGGATGTCTATCTAAGTTGGAGTTCATTGAATAATTTGATTAGATGAACTTATTTATCATGAACTTAGTCTAAAAATTTTACAATATGTCTTGTAGATCAAATGGCCAACATAGTCCTCAACTTCAACGCATTCCTAGAGAAAACCAAGCTGAAAGACGATGGCAGCAACTACACGGACTGGGTCCAGAACCTGAGGATCATCCTCATAGCTGCCAAGAAAGATTATGTCCTACAAGCACCGCTAGGTGACGCACCTGTTCTCCCTGCAGAACAAGACGTTATGAACGCTTGGCAGGCACGTACCGATGACTACTCCCTCGTTCAGTGCGGCATGCTTTACAGCTTAGAGCCGGAGCTCCAAAAGCGTTTTGAGAGACACGAAGCATATCAGATGTTCGAAGAGCTGAAAATGGTTTTCCAAGCTCATGCCTGGGTCGAGAGATATCAAGTCTCCGACAAGTTCTTCAGCTGTAAGATGGAGGAAAACAGTTCTGTCAGTGAGCACATACTCACTATGTCTGGGTTGCATAACCGCTTGACTCAGCTGGGAGTTAATCTCCCGGATGACGCGGTCATTGACAGAATCCTTCAGTCGCTTCCACCGAGCTACAAGAGCTTTGTGATGAACTTTAATATGCAGGGGATGGAAAAGACCATTCCTGAAGTATTTGCGATGCTGAAATCAGCAGAGGTAGAAGTCAAAAAGGAACATCAAGTGTTGATGGTGAATAAAACCACTAAGTTCAAGAAGGGCAAGGGTAAGAAAGCTTTCAAGAAGGACGGCAAGGGAGTTGCCGCGCCCGGCAAGCAAGCTGCCGGGAAGAAGCCAAAGAATGGACCCAAGCCCGAGACTGAGTGCTTTTATTGCAAGGGAAGTGGTCACTGGAAGCGGAACTGCCCCAAATACTTAGCGGACAAGAAGGCCGGCATCACGAAAGGTATATGTGATATACATGTAATTGATGTGTACCTTACCAGTACTCGTAGTAGCTCCTGGGTATTTGATACCGGTGCGATTGCTCACATTTGTAACTCAAAACAGGAGCTGCGGAATAAGCGGAGACTGGCGAAGGACGAGGTGACGATGCGCGTCGGGAATGGTTCCAAGGTCAATGTGATCGCCGTCGGCATGCTACCTCTACATTTACCTTCGGGATTAGTTTTAAACCTTAATAATTGTTATTTAGTGCCAGCTTTGAGCATGAACATTGTATCAGGATCTCGTTTAATTCGAGATGGCTACTCATTTAAATCCGAGAATAATGGTTGTTCTATTTATATGAGAGATATGTTTTATGGTCATGCTCCGATGGTGAATGGTTTATTCTTAATGAATCTCGAGCGTAATGCTACACATGTTCATAGTGTGAGTACCAAAAGATGTAAGATTGATAATGATAGTCGCACATACTTGTGGCACTGCCGCCTTGGTCACATTGGTGTCAAACGCATGAAGAAGCTCCATGCTGATGGACTTTTAGAGTCTCTTGATTACGAATCATTTGACACGTGCGAACCATGCCTCATGGGTAAAATGACCAAGACTCCATTCTCAGGAACAATGGAGCGAGCAACCAACTTATTGGAAATCATACATACTGATGTGTTCGGTCCAATGAGTGTTGAGGCTCGCGGTGGCTATCGTTATGTTCTCACCCTCACTGATGACTTGAGTAGATATGGGTATGTCTACTTAATGAAACACAAGTCTGAGACCTTTGAAAAGTTCAAGGAATTTCAGAGTGAGGTTGAGAATCAACATGACAGGAAAATCAAGTTCCTGCGATCAGATCGTGGAGGAGAATACTTGAGTCACAAGTTTGGCACACACTTAAGAAAATGTGGAATAGTTTCACAACTCACGCCGCCTGGAACACCTCAGCGTAATGGTGTGTCTGAACGTCGTAATCGCACTCTATTAGATATGGTGCGATCTATGATGTCTCTTACCGATTTACCGCTATCTTTTTGGGGCTATGCTTTAGAGACTGCCGCATTCACTTTAAATAGGGCTCCGTCGAAATCCGTTGAGACGACACCGTATGAATTATGGTTTGGGAAGAAACCTAAGCTATCGTTTCTAAAAGTTTGGGGATGCGATGCTTATGTCAAGAAAATTCAACCTGAAAAGCTCGAACCCAAGTCGGAAAAATGCGTCTTCATAGGATACCCTAAAGAAACTATTGGGTATACCTTCTACCTCAGATCCGAAGGCAAGATCTTTGTTGCCAAGAATGGATCCTTTCTAGAGAAGGAGTTTCTCTCGAAAGAAGTAAGTGGGAGGAAAGTAGAACTTGATGAAGTATTACCTCTTGAACCGGAAAATGGCGCAACTCAAGGAAATGTTCCTGAGGTGCCTGCACCGACTAGAGAGGAAGTTAATGATGATGATCAAGATACTTCTGATCAAGCTCCTACTGAAATTCGAAGGTCCACAAGGACACGTTCCGCACCAGATTGGTACGGCAACCCTGTCTTGAAAATCATGTTGTTAGACAACGGTGAACCTTCGAACTATGAAGAAGCGATGGCGGGCCCGGATTCCGACAAATGGCTGGAAGCCATGAAATCCAAGATAGGATCCATGTTTGAAAACGAAGTATGGACTTTGACTGACTTACCCGTAGAGCGGTGAGCCATAGAAAATAAATGGATCTTTAAGAAGAAGACAGACGCGGATGGTAATGTGACCATCTATAAAGCTCGGCTTGTCTCTAAGGGTTATCGACAAGTTCAAGGGATTGACTACGATGATACTTTCTCATCGGTAGCGAAGCTAAAGTCCGTCCGAATCATGTTAGCAATTGCCGCATTCTATGATTATGAGATATGGCAAATGGACGTCAAAACGGCATTCCTTAATGGTTTCCTTAAGGAAGAATTGTATATGATGCAGCCGGAAGGTTTTGTCGATCCTAAGAATGCTAACAAGGTGTGCAAGCTCCAACGCTTGATTTATGGGCTGGTGCAAGCATCTCGGAGTTGGAACATTCGCTTTGATGAGATGATCAAAGCGTTTGGGTTTACGCAGACTTATGGAGAAGCCTGTGTTTACAAGAAAGTGAGTGGGAGCTCTGTAGCATTTCTCATATTATATGTAGATGACATACTTTTGATGGGAAATGATATAGAGCTTTTGGACAGCATTAAGGCCTACTTGAATAAGAGTTTTTCAATGAAGGACCTTGGAGAAGCTGCTTATATATTAGGCATCAAGATCTGCAGAGATAGATCAAGACGCCTCATAGGTCTTTCACAAAGCACATACCTTGATAAGATATTGAAGAAGTTCAATATGGATCAGTCTAAGAAGGGGTTCTTGCCTGTGTTGCAAGGTGTGAAATTGAGCTCAGCTCAATGTCCGTCCACGGCAGAAGATATAGAAGAGATGAGTTTCATCCCCTATGCCTCAGCCATAGGTTCTATTATGTATGCCATGCTGTGTACCAGACCTGATGTAAACCTTGCCGTAAGTTTGGTAGGAAGGTACCAAAGTAATCCTGGCAAGGAACACTAGACAGTGGTCAAGAATATCCTGAAGTACCTGAAAAGGACTAAGGAAATGTTTCTCGTTTATGGAGGTGACGAAGAGCTCGTTGTAAAAGGTTACGTCGATGCTAGCTTCGACATAGATCTGGATGACTCTAAGTCACAAACCGGATACATGTATATTTTGAATGGTGGGGCAGTAAGCTGGTGCAGTTGCAAGCAGAGCGTCATGGCGGGATCTACATGTGAAGCGGAGTAAATGGCAGCCTCGGAGGCAGCGCATGAAGCAATTTGGGTGAAGGAGTTCATCACCGACCTAGGAGTCATACCCAATGCGTCGGGGTCGATCAAGCTCTTCTGTGACAACACTGGAGCTATTGCACTTGCCAAGGAGCCCAGGTTTCACAAGAAGACCAGGCACATCAAGCGTCGCTTCAGCTCCATTCGTGAAAATGTTCAAGATGGAGACATAGATATTTGTAAAGTACATACGGACCTGAATGTAGCAGATCCGTTGACTAAACCTCTCCCTAGAGCAAAACATGATCAACACCAGAATTCCATGGGTGTTCGATTCATCACAATGTAATTAGATTATTGACTCTAGTGCAAGTGGGAGACTGTTGGAAATATGCCCTAGAGGCAATAATAAAAGCATTATTATTATATTTCCTTGTTCATGATAATTGTCTTTATTCATGTATAATTGTGTTATCCGGAAATCGTAATACATGTGTGAATAATAGACACCAACATGTCCCTAGTAAGCCTCTAGTTGACTAGCTCATTGATCAACAGATAGTCATGGTTTCCTGACTATGGACATTGGATGTCATTGATAACGAGATCACATCATTAGGAGAATGATGTGATGGACAAGACCCAATCCTAAACATAGCACAAGATCGTATAGTTCGTTTGCTAGAGTTTTCCAATGTCAAGTATCTTTTCCTTAGACCATGAGATCGTGTAACTCCCGGATACTGTAGGAGTGCTTTGGGTATACCAAACGTCACAACATAAGTGGGTGACTATAAAGGTATACTACGGGTATGTCACTCCGTATGACGGAGAGGTATCACTGGGCCCACTCGGTAATGCATCATCATAATGAGCTCAAAGTGACCAAGTGTCTGGTCACGGGATCATGCATTACGGTACGAGTAAAGTGACTTGCCGGTAACGAGATTGAACGAGGTACCGACGATCGAATCTCGGGCAAGTAACATACCGATTGACGAAGGGAATTGTATACGGGGTTGCTTGAATCCTCGACATCATGGTTCATCCGATGAGATCATCGAGGAGCATGTGGGAGCCAACATGGGTTTCCAGATCCCGCTGTTGGTTATTGACCGGAGAGCGATCTCGGTCATGTCTACATGTCTCCCGAACCCGTAGGGTCTACACACTTAAGGTTCGGTGACGCTAGGGTTGTAGGGATATGTATATGCAGTAACCCGAATGTTGTTAGGAGTCCCGGATGAGATCCCGAACGTCACGAGGAGTTTCGGAATGGTCCGGAGGTAAAGAATTATATATGGGAAGTCTTGTTTTGGTCGCCGAAAAAGTTTCGCGCATTATCGATATTGTACCTGGAGTGCCGAAAGGGGTCCGGGGGTCCACCAAGGGGGTCCACCTGCCCCGGGGGGGGCACATGGGCTGTAGGGGTGTGCGCCTTGGCCTATATGGGCCAAGGGCACCAGCCCCAAGAGGCCCATGCGCCAAGAGATAAGGGAAAGGAAGAGTCCTAAAAGGGGAAGGCACCTCCTAGGTGCCTTGGGGAGGATGGACTCCTCCCTGGCCGCACCCTTCCTTGGAAGAAGGGCCAAGGCTGCGCCCCCCCTCTCCCTTGACCCTATATATAGTGGGGGGAAGGGAGGGCCTCTTACCCACGCCTTTGGTGCCTCCCTCTCCCTCTCCAACACCTCCTCCTCCTCCATAGAGCTTGGCGAAGCCCTGCCGGAGTACTGCAGCTCCATCACCACCACGCCGTCGTGCTGCTGCTGGAGCCATCTTCCTCAAACCTCTCCTTCCCCTTGCTGGATCAAGAAGGAGGAGACGTTACGCTGACCGTACGTGTGTTGAATGCGGAGGTGCCGTCCGTTCGGCGCTAGGATCTCCGGTGATTTGGATCACGTCGAGTACGACTTCCTCATCCCCATTCTTTGAACGCTTCCGCGCGTGATCTACAAAGGTATGTAGATGCAATCCAATCACTCGTTGCTAGATGAACTCCTAGATGGATCTTGGTGAAACTGTAGGAAAATTTTTGTTTTCTGCAACGTTCCCCAACAGACACTCAATAGCGTAAAGGAGCAACTTACTTATCATACTGGGGAAAACAACATGAGTGCCATTTGTAACACAGTTTAATTGCATCTTATCGCTGGAGGCATTAGATTAACAATAACACTGGTTAGATATGTCCCTAAGATAATAGTGTTATCGCTTCATTTTACATGCGTCCTTACATTAACAATAGCAAAAGGTTGGTATAAGGGCATGCGACAGTGGACGCATCAGCACAATGTACCTACAAGGAGGCATAAAGTGGTGATGCCGAGTTTGTTCATGTTATGTGAGGGCAGCAAACCTAATCCTGGAAACCTTGTACTATGTGAGGGCAGCAAATCTAATCCTGGAGACCTTTTACTATGTGAGGGCGGAAAATCTAATCCTGGAGACCTTTTACTATGTGAGGGCAGCAAATCTAATCCTGGAGACCTTTTACTATGTGAGGGCAGCAAATCTAGTCCTGAGACCTTTTACTATGTGAGGGCAGCAAATCTAATCCTGAGACCTTTTACTATGTGAGGGAAGCAAATCTAATCCTCGAGACCTTTTACTATGTGATGGCAGCAAATCTAATCCTGGACATACTCTGTTGACTTGTCCACCAGCCGCCACTTTCTATCCTTTTTTCAACCAATAATAGATCTGTTCCTTATCGAGTTTGTACTGCGTTTTCCCATTATTTCCCTTTTCAACCAAGAAACTGGTTGGGTATCCGGTCTCTACTACTTTCACCATATTATTTCCTCTTTGAATCAAGTCCTAGATTCATGCTACAACTTTCCCCCCTTTCTTCGTTGTTTGGACAAAGCCCTAAATTCGAATGCATGAAGTAGCTTTACCTCTAATAATACTAAAAATTTAGGTGGCTTTGGAAGAGCTAATGGGAGTAGAAAAAGATGCACATGTAGACACGTGGGGAGCTAGGGCAGTAGAGCAAGGCCGCTTTCGAAGAACTTATACCTGAGGGTTGCCGGGATGTCGACGGCGGCAGGTCAGATCTGCGGACAATACGGCAGGGAGGAAGAAGGGTGGAGGACCTCCCAAGCCGGCGTTGTGTCGGAGAGAATGGCACGGACAGAGGATCGGGCCCCTCCGGCAGCTGTGGGTTTCCTCCCTCGGCGGCGATGACCACGTGAACGATGCATCTTTTAGTCCTCTACACACACCGGCCGAAGGGATCCGACCGGAACTGTGACCAGCGGTGAGCAGAGAGAAAATGTCGCTACCGCTGTCTTGTTTATATCTGGAGAGGATGAGAGAATGAAGAGAGCAACCCTAGTAAAGCAAGCGCTTAGGCCCCTGCGTCCATATATAGTGGAGTGATTATATTTTTTTCTCTCCACAACAAGCGTTTCAATTTGTGTATGTGGCATTAAATAAAAGAAACTCTCTATTTAAGGTGACTACTGTATGACTCCTACTTACTACTAGTAGTACTACAGTATTGTTCACTTGTGCTCCATGCCCCTCCATTCATTGAACAACCCCACGGGTGAATAAACATACAGTAAGTACTGTATTTATATAGAATGAACAAGCTCGAACTATTATCGCGTAGTTAAAAGTTGAGGGCGGGGCTTTTCCCGGGCAGTACGTGCGGCAGTTTTCGGGTAGGCGGTTTGACAGAGAGGCGAGGAGGGTGAGCGAGTGGGGCTGTGTGATTTGACGGCGCGTTACTGCTGGAAAGACTTGTGATATGACCACTCAATATAGTCATGAATTACTGGCGCTCCGACCGGGGTGATGCCCCCCTTCCGTTCCGCGCTCCAATCTGGTGCATGACACGTCGACCCGGATGCTGGCTCCCCCACATGTCGGAGTAGTGAGAAGGAGCAAAGAATGATGCGGTATATACTAGTACTATACTACTCCCTCCGTTCCTAAATATAAGTCTTTGGAGAGATTTCACTATGGACCACATACGGAGAAAAATGAGTGAATCTACACATAAAATGCATCTATATACATCCGTATGTGGTCCATAGTGAAATATCTACGAAGACTTATATTTAGGAACGGAGGGAGTACTACTCAGGTTGGAGGAGTGCGAACCACGGCAGCCCAGTGAACCAGCAGTGCGAACCACGGTAGCCTAGTGAACCAGCAGTAGAAAACAATGTGGTGATATGGCCATAAAAAACAATGTGCTACGGTCCACACTGTAGCATGTACAGTAACACTCCTCTTTGTTTGGATCCCTGAGTTAGAGCTAGTTTGGGTTGAAATAGCCTCAAATTATCGAAACAAGAGGGGTTAGTTTGAGCTAGTTTGCTCTAACCCAGCTAAAAAAACTAGCCCGGTGGAGAGGTTCTAATTGGGTTAGTTATCCTCGGGCCCACTAAAAGAGAACTAAAAAAATCTCCCCTGCCCGCACCAGATCACTCCCCCCTCTCGCACAACTCCTCTCTGTTCCCCATAGGGCCGCTCGCCCTCTCTCTCCTCCAGCAGCCCTCTCCTTCCGACCTCCGCCGCCCTACTTCGGCCACCCTCTCCCTCCGGCCATCAAAGGTCGCCCCGCTCCCCCTTCACCAGTAGTTTTTCTCCCTTTGTCGTGCGTGGCGGCGGCGCATCTACCAGGGAGGTCGCGAGAGGGGTGAGTTTGTTCATTCCTTCTCTGTCTCACGGCCATATCATTGATCTTGCTTGCTCTAGCGCTAATTCTGATTTGGAAAAGTAGATCCTGATCAAACTTGGTATAGATTTGTGGTGCACGCATGGAATTGTTTGATGCTGCTTGAGGAGGTAATAAATCTTTCTAGAGGCCCAAAGATTCAGGTCACCTTTCTAGGTATTTCAATTTCAGGCTTGCATTATTTCTAGAGGCCCAAAGATTCAGTTCACCTTTCTAGGCATTTCAATTTCAGGATTGCATTGTTTCTAGAGGCCCAAAGATTCAGTTCACCTTTCTAGGTATTTCAGTTTCAGGCTTGCATTATTTCTAGAGGCCCAAAGATTCAGTTCACCTTTCTAGGTATTTCACTTTCAGGCTTGCATTATTTCTAGAGGCCCAAAGATTCAGTTCACCTTTCTAGGTATTTCAGTTTCAGGCTTGCATTATTTCTAGAGGCCCAAAGATTCAGTTCACCTTTCTAGGTATTTTAGTTACAGGCTTGCATTATTTCTAGAGGCCCAAAGATTAAGTTCGTAGTCGGCGGCAAGCGGCCCTGCTACCCATGCCGGTGTCGACCTCAACTCGCAAGGGCCGTCGTCGGAGGGGTTCCCGGGGCTTGGGCTCTACATAGCCTTCCTCCAGAGCGACGATGGCGAGCTCCTCCCTCGGTGTGTGAGGGGCTCCGGGCTCCCTCCCTATCGTGAATGACTTCTGTGATGAGTTAGCTCATTCTTTGTTTCATGAAGTGTTTTTTTATTTTTTGAAGCTTGATTGACGACTTGTATGTTTAAGTGGGATATCTCATTTGTATGGACAAAGTAAAAATTATCATGTTTTGCATGCTTGATTTGTATAGATGGTTCGTTTATGTCAATTGTGAGCGGGAGGAGGCCACAGAAGAGCCGGCCACACCAAGAGGGTTCTTGGATCCAAGGGACTTATTTTAGTCTGACTAAAAATAGTCTCTTTAAGAGGCTAAAGTTCCGAGCACCCCTGACTAAAGAGGGGCTAAGACTAGTCTTGAGACTAAAAAATTTTAGTCAGGGGTACCCCTACTAAAATGTGGATTAGTCCTCTCTCTCTCCTCATTTAACTCCTCTCCTTTAACATAGGCAAGTTCTGGATTGGAGGGTTTGGAGGATAATAAATGCTCATTAACTTGATTTTAGTCTCTTTAGTATTTGGTTCCAAGCATGGGTGAGGCTAGCAAGTTTTAGTCCCACTACTTTTAGTCATGGAACTAAAACGTATCCAAGCACCCTCCAAATCCGGCAGGAAATAGGGTCCAAAGTAGTCAAATGATTGAGATAGAGCATTTATTGTCAATCTAACCTGCCATCCATACACCTCTTTGATTTAGAGTTAGTTCAGGGTTAGAATCTAACTCTAACCTCTAAGTGAGTTAGAGTTCTCCTCGTCTCGGTTCATCGCCATCATACTTTCCCCATTCCTGTGTTTTCAGTATCTTGTGAATCAAAGAGGCCCTTTTTTGCGGGAAAAATGAAAGAGGCCCTTAGACTGGTTTTGGTCCGGTCATTTTTTATAAATGTGTTATGTCCAAAATTTAATGAACGTGCTCCGGTTTCCACGAAAATAATCCGGTTTCATGTAGTAATTCATTCATTTATTTATTCTTCTGCGGGGGGTTTGCATGTAATTCATGAGGTCTGAAATGTAAAGTACCCCGGCATATGCTCTGAGTTGTGAATGCACTACGACCCAGACGCTCTAACCGAGCCACGCTTCGCCGGAGGCCCTGCATCGCCACTATCGTGCCGTCTTCAACCTCGGTACCCGTCGGACGCCGTTCATCGATTCGCCTCGCTCCGATCGCCCCCGAGCCCACTGAGCTGCTCATCGACCTCCCTGTGAGCTCCGCCGCCTTTCCCCTCTTCTTCCCCACACGTTTGCACCCTCTAGACCATAGTTCCACCATGGCCGAAGCTCGTCTCCGCTCGAGCTCGTCGTTGGCGTCGCTCCGGCGACCATTTGGTCCTCCCGTGCTATGCAACGTGCTTACTGCATCGCGTAGTGCCTCGCTAGCGCCTCAGTTTCCGTGTTTGCACGCTGCAGCCCAAACCCCGCACATGGCCGAACTCCGGCCGCCGCCTTAGAGCTCGCTGTCGTTGTCTCCGGTCACCATAGGCCCGGCCTCCACCACCACTAGATGCGCGACTGCAAGAGCTCTCCAACGAGCCCAAGAACGGCCTCGCCCGTGCCCTGTGGGCGTTTTCCGAGCCGTGCCACCATCTCGGGCCTCGCCGGCGACTCAACGCCGGCGGGACTAGCCCCGCTGACCAGGGGTTTGACCCCAGTTTGACTCCCCTGAGTCAATGACAAGTGGGCCCCCTCTGTTAACTAAATCAGATTAGTTTTAACTAAAGATAATTAGCTTAATTAACTACTGACATGCGGGACCCACCAGTCAGGTTTGACCTGGACGTCCCCGTTGACCACTGACGTCACCCTGACGTAATGCTGACGCAGTAATTAAATTACTGGATTTATTCTTATACAGGAAATTCCAGAAAATAGTCAAAACTTCTAAAAATCATAGAAAATCAACGATAGCTCCAAATGCAAAGATTTATATATGAAAAATGATCAGAAAAATTTAATCTATCCATCTGTAATGGTTTCATGCATGACAAAACAAGTTTACCTTGCTGTTTAAGCAGAATAAGGAAATGCACCATTAAAGCCATGTTTAATAAGCTAATAATTGAATCTTTGATTCAAATAAGTTCAATCCTTTCTGTTATAGCTTGCATTAGGCCAAGACACAATCGTATTGCCATATCATAGCATGCATCATATTGTTGCATATCATCATGTGTTGATTGTGTTCCGATGTGTTCTTCGTGGTAGGTTCTGCCTCCGAGGATATTCACGAGTATCCAACTGAAGGGCAGTATCCCACTACCACTCCATCAGGCAAGCAACCATTGATCATTCCGATACAACCCATGTTCTCGCTTCTGCTCTTGTTTACTGCATTAAGACAATGCGTTTCAATCTGCTATGTGCTACGGTAGTTGAACCCCTATCCTCTGCATGACCTGTCATTGCCACAGTAACTAGATGAAACCCACTAGCATGTGTAGGAGTTGATTGAGCCATGTATGTGATTCCTACCTTGCTATGCCTGCTATGCTTAGAGTTGTGTCAGGTCTGGTGCATCTGGGTGATGGGCTAGAGTGAAATGCTTATGTCGGTAATGTGAGGGAGGTGTTGAACATGTTTTGGTAAAGGTATCGATGAGAGGCCATGTAGGAGTACATGGTGGGTTGTTTCATTGAGGCCGTCCCTAAGAACTGAGATCTGTATGTGTGATTTAAGATGCAGTTACTATCGTACATTGGGCCTGAAACCAATGGACAATCTCAGCTTCTTAATCACCCTAGTACTCTGTCCAGGAGTTGCAAATAGTTTCTGGTGTTTGTAGGTTATGTGTTGGCGGCTGTGCGTAGCGCTGACCCTAGGGGTGGGCTATGTTGCGGTAGATACACCGTGGTCGGGTATGCCTGGCACCCGTTTGGCATCTCGGGACCCTGTTCACATCGTTCGAGGCCGTATGTGGAAACCTCGGCCGAACTCCCTGCGGATGGAACCTGGATAGGCGATAACCTGGACTAGAGACTTAAGTGTTAGGTAGGCCGTGGCTGACACCCTCGCTGGGCTTCCGCTTGAAGGTTGCCGAGTACATGTCATGTAAAGGGCGATAAGTGGTGAAAGCGTGTATGAAGAAGTACACCCCTGCAGGGTATAGAACTATTCGAATAGCCGCATCCGCGGTAAAGGACTACTTGGTTGCCTATACAGTTCATAGACAAGTTAATGGATACTAAAAGACTCAGGATAAGTGTGAGTACCGAGGATGGCCCTCTCGTAGGATGACGAGGGAGGATCGCCGGTGGAGTATTGTGTTGGTGAGTAGTGGACTCGTGTGCGAAAACTATTTTACTGGTGGAGTTCCGTAGGATAGCTTAGCCAAGAGTCAAAGCTGGCTTGCTGCATTAACCCCACCACCTTCTTGAGAATAAGCATGTTCAGTAGGTTCTGATGTAAGACTTGCTGAGTACCTTTGTACTCATGTTTGCTTAATTACTGTTTTCAGACGACAACACCGCCCCCACCGATGGGTTCTACGTAGACCTTGACATCGACGAATGACTAGCCACCCAGGTGGTGATCCTGGCCATGGAGGGCCCTATGTAGATAGACAGGCTTCGAGAAGCCTTCTTTCTTTCTAGAGTCTGTACTCAGACTAGTTGCTTCCGCATGTGCTTGTATGTTTCTATGACTTGAGTGTCGGGTTATGTGACCCCTATCTGTATGAACATGTTATGTATGGCTCCCTGGAGCCTTTAAATAAAGTACTTGAGTTGTAGAGTTATGTTGTGATGCCATGTTGTATTTACACATATCGAGCATATTGTGTGTATGATTGAAATGCTTGGTATGAGTGGGATCCGACAATCTAGTTGTTTAGCCTTGGCAGCCTCTCCTATGGGGAAATGTAATCTAGTGCTTCCATGAGCCATAGTAGTTCGCTACAGCCCGGTTCACCGGAGTCCTGCTAGCCCAGCACTACTGTTCAGGACACTTGACTGGCCGGCATGTGTTTCACTTCGTTCCTATGTCTATCCCTTCGGGGAAATGTCACGCGATGACATCCGGAGTCCTGCCTAGCCTGCTACAGCCCGGTTCACCGGAGTCCTGTTAGCCCAGTGCTACAGCCCGGAATCACTCGCTGATGACCGACATGTTCGATGTGATTCATGTATGCCTATCTCCATAGGTCTGTGCTGCTTTGGGTTCATGACTAGCCATGTCGTCCCGGGTTCTCTGTCATATGGATGCTAGCGACACTATCATATACGTGAGCCAAAAGGCGCAAACGGTCCCGGGCCATGGTAAGGCGACACCCATGGGATACCGTGCGTGAGGCCGCAAAGTGATATGAGGTGTTACCAGCTAGATCGATGTGATTTGGAATCAGGGTCCTGACAGCGTCGGTATCAGAGCCAGGTTTCGATCCTGGGACCTGTGGGTTATGGGCCCACCACGCTTCCACTGCGCCTTTTGGCTCACGTATATGATAGTCTCGCTAGCATCCATATGACAGAGAACCCGGGCCGACATGGCTAGTCGTGAACCGAAAGCGGCACAGACCTATGGAGACAGGCATACATGAATCACATCGAACATGTCGGTCATCAGCGAGTGATTCCGGGATGTAGCACTGGGCTAACAAGACTCCGGTGAACCGGGCTGTAGCAGGCTAGGCAGGACTCCGGATATCACCGCGTGACATTTCCCCGAAGGGACAGACATAGGACAGAAGTGAAACACATGCCGGCCAGTCAAGTGTCCTGAACAGTAGTGCTGGGCTAGCAGGACTTCGGTGAACTGGGTTGTACCGGACTACTATGGTTCATGGAAGCACTAGATTACATTTCCCCATAGGAGAGGCTGCCAAGGCTAAACAACTAGATTGTCGGATCCCACTCATACCAAGCATTTCAATCATACACACAATATGCCCGATATGTGTAAATACAACATGGCGTCACAACATAACTCTACAACTCAAGTACTTTATTTAAAGGCTCCAGGGAGCCATACATAACATGTTCATATAGATAGGGGTCACATAACCCGACACTCAAGTCATAGAAACATACAAGCACATGCGGAAGCAACTAGTCTGAGTACAGACTCTAGAAAGAAAGAAGGCTTCTCGAAGCCTGTCTATCTACATAGGGCCCTCCATGGCCAGGATCACCACCTGGGTGGCTAGTCACTCATCGACGTCAAGGTCTACGTAGAACCCATCGGTGGGGGCGGTGTTGTCGTCTGAAAACAGTAATTAAGCAAACATGAGTACAAAGGTACTCAGCAAGTCTTACATCAGAACCTACTGAACATGCTTATTCTCAAGAAGGTGGTGGGGTTAATGCAGCAAGCTAGCTTTGACTCTTGGCTAAGCTATCCTACGGAACTCCACCAGTAAAATAGTTTTCGCACACGAGTCCACTACTCACCAACACAATACTCCACCGGGGATCCTCCCGAGTCATCCTACGAGAGGGCCATCCTCGGTACTCACACTTATCCTGAGTCTTTTAGTAGTATCCATTAACTTGTCTATGAACTATATAGGCAACCAAGTAGTCCTTTACCGCGGACACGCCTATTCGAATAGTTTTATACCCTGCAGGGGTGTACTTCTTCATACACGCTTTCACCACTTATCGCCCTTTACACGACATGTACTCGGCAACCTTCAAGCGGAAGCCTAGCGAGGGTATCGTCAACGGCCTACCTAACACTTAAGTCTCTAGTCTAGGTTATCGCCTATCCAGGTTCCATCCGCAGGGAGTCCGGCCGAGGTTTCCACATACGGCCCCGAACGATGTGAACAGGGTCCCGAGACGCCAAATGGGCGCCCGACATACCCGGCCATGGTGTATCTACCGCAACATAGCCCACCCCTAGGGTCAGTGCTACGCACGGCCGCCAACACATAACCTACAAACACCAGAAACTATTTGCAACTCCTGGACAGAGTACTAGGGTGATTAAGAAGCCGAGATGGTCCATTGGTTTCGGGCCCAATGTACGGTAGTAACTGCATCTTAAATCACACATACAGATCTCAGTTCTTAGGGACGGCCTCAATGAAACAACCCACCATGTACTCCTACATGGCCTCTCATTGATACCTTTACCAAAACATGTTCAACACCTCCCTCACATTACCGACATAAGCATTTCACTCTAGCCCATCACCCAGATGAACCAGACCTGACACAACTCTAAGCATAGCAGGCATAGCAAGGTAGGAATCACATACATGGCTCAATCAACTCCTACACATGCTAGTGGGTTTCATCTAGTTACTGTGGCAATGACAGGTCATGCAGAGGATAAGGGTTCAACTACCGTAGCACACAGCAGATTGAAACGCATTGTCTTAATGCAGTAAACAAGAGCAGAAGCGAGAACATGGGTTGTATCGGAATGATCAATGGTTGCTTGCCTGATGGAGTGGTAGTGGGATACTGCCCTTCAGTTGGATACTCGTGAATATCCTCGGAGGTAGAACCTACCACGAAGAACACATCGGAACACAATCAACACATGATGATATGCAACAATATGATGCATGCTATGATATGGCAATATGAATGTGTCTTGGCCTAATGCAAGCTATAACAGAAAGGATTGAACTTATTTGAATCAAAGATTCAATTATTAGCTTATTAAACATGTCACAGCCCTAGAATTTGCTTGTAGCTAATTACCTGAGTGAGCATCATGCATCATGTCTAAATTCTGAAAGTTGAATTGAGGTTAGTTGAAACCCTCATAAATCACTTCAAAAATAATCAACATTAAAATCTTTTCAAAGAAGTCCAAGAAAATGTTCCTCTTAGTCTCTGAAAATATTGGCAAGAGGTAAAACTTAAAACAATATTTTTGGAATCTCAGAGATATTTATTTTGGGCCTTTGAATTAAATCAATAACTATTTGCATTGGATATATATTTATTAATTAATTAATATATGTCCAATAATTCTGATCTTTGGTGAAGGGCTTTGGAATAATCCAACTAGTCCCTACAAGAATTATCAGAAGCAACAAAAATGATTTAGTGTCTAAAACTAAATCAAAACAAATTACAGAAATTGCCAAACAGAAAGAATTAGAAAAGAGAGAGAGAGAAGAGCTCACCTGGCGCTCACTTGTCGGCCCACTACTGTGCTAGGCCCAGCCCACCTGGCTGCCCAGCCACCTGGCCGGCCCACCGAGGGCAGGGGCGTCTTCTTCTTCCTGCCAGAAGGCAGAGGAGAAGACAGCCACGGCGCCGCGGCGTGCCACGCCGGCAGCTGCCTGCCTTGCTGCCCCCTCGTCGCCCTGGACTCCCTCTGTGATGCCACGCTACCCCCTGGACCCCCTTGACGCTCTCGCACTCTTCCTCGCCCTCGTCCCATTCTCCGTCTCTCTCTCACGCGCGCGACCAAATGCAGCCGTCGCCACCGACGAGCTCCCCCACGGCCACAGCCATCTTTGAGCCTCTCCGTTGCGCCCCCGAGCTCCGCCTGGTACCCCTCTTCCTCCTCGCCAATCCATGCAAGCCGAGGGTCACCATGCCGTCTTCTTCGAGCTCGTCACCACCGCTTCTGCTCGCCGGACTTTGCCGGTCGATTCGCCGCCTCCGACGCCTCCCCGAGCATGCTGGCCATCCCTACGCCACCACAGTGAGCCCCGAGTCATTTCCCCCTTTTCCCCTGGTCGTTTTTGACCTCTAGTCCATAGCCCCATCTTGGCCGAGAACTCCACGCCGCCGGCGATGTCGCCGCCGTGGCCACAGCCACCGCAGCTCGTGTCCGAGCATACCATCATGCTCAGCACGATCCCATGAGCCCGCAGACAACCGCAGCGCCCCCTCCCGTACTTTGTAGCGCTATCCCGAGGATGCCCGAGCTGCTGCTGCCGCTGAACCTCGTCGCTAGCCACTTTTCCGGCCACCCCAGCTCCTACCACCACCCCCAATGGATGCGCCTCACTCCCAGGAACCCGTAGGTGCAACCCACGGATCGAATGGTGCCCTGTAGGGCATTTCCGAGCCGCCCCGCCGTCTCTGTCATCGGCGGCGGCTAAACGCCGGCGACCCTTGACCCGTTGACCGGCATGGGTTGACCCACTGCCCGCTTTGACCCCCCCCCCCTCTCTCACTGACTTACAGGCCCCGCCCGACTAATTACTCTAGTTAGCGCTAATTAACTAGTTAGGTTAGTTACTACAGTCGCTGACCAGTGGGCCCAGGCTAGTTAGTTAGGGCTAACTAACTTAGTTAGTTGACTGGGTCACTGACCAGTGGGTCCCACTGGTCAGGTTTGACCTGGTCGACGCCTTTGACCTGCTGACATCACCTTGACATCATGCTGATGCAGTAATACATTTTCTAGATTTAGTTTAAATTATAATAATTCAGAAAATTCCAGAAAATGCCCAAAACTTCTAAAAATCATAGAAAATCAACCGTAACTCCAAATGAAATAAATTATATATGAAAAATTATCAGAAACATTCAAGGAATCTGTTTATGGCACTTTCATGCATGTTTGAGCAATGTTTGTCCTCTGTGTTGGACAAAAAAAACAAATGGCATTTAACTAATCATATATGGAGTTTGAATTTGAATCTTGTATTCAAACCAACTTCATTTAATTGTGTTGCTAGCTGCATTAGCTCAATCAACAACATATTGCCATGTCATTATCATGCATCATGTTGTGCATTGCATTGATGGTGTTCCTTCTCTATTGCCGGTGATTGTCCCCTCTCGGTAGACGCTGCTCCAACGCTGTGATCGTTGACACTGATGAAGACTCAATGTTATCTTCAGAAGTGCCAGGCAAGCACAACCCCCTTGTTCATTCCGATACAAGCCCACTCTCTCGCTCCTGCTCTCTTTTACTGCATCAGGACAACAACGATTCATATGTTACTTGTTGCGGTAGTTGAACCCCTTATCCTCTGCATGACCTGTCATTGCCACAGTAAATAGATGAAACCCACTAGCATGAGTAGGAGTTGTTTGAGCCCTGATGTGCCTACTCATTCATGCTTGATTGTCATGCTTGCTACTGCTTAGAGTTGAGTCAGGTCTGATTCATCGGGGATGAACTGGAAGGTGTGAACATGTCCTACTGTGTGTGAGCTAAGTGTGTGAACACATTTTGGTAAAGGTAGCGGTGAGAGGCCATGTAGGAGTACATGGCGGGTTGTCTCATTGAAGCCGTCCTTAGGATCTGAGTTCTGTGTTTGTGATCCATGAAACAGTTACTACCACGCATTGGGCCCGAAACCAATGGACCCTCTCGGCTTCTTGATCACCCTTGTCCTCTGTCCAGGAGTTGCAACTAGTTTCTGGTGTTTATAGGATATGTGTTGGCGGCCGTGCGTAGCGCTGACCCTAGGGGTGGGCTATGTTGCGGTAGATACACTGTGGCCGGGCATGCCGGGCGCCCGTTTGGTGTCTCGGAACCCTGTACACATCGTTCGGGGCCGTATGTGGAAACCTCGGCCGGACTCCCTGCGGATGGAACCTGGATAGGCGATAAACCTGGACTAGAGACTTGAGTGTTTAGGTAGGCCGTGGCCGACACCCTCGTTGGGCTTCCGCTTGAAGGTTGCCGAGTACATGTCGTGTAAACGACGGTAAGTGGTGAGAGCGTGTGTGAAGAAGTACACCCCTCCAGGGTTATCATCATCTATTCGAATAGCCGTGTCCGCGGTAATGGACTTCTGGGTTGCCTATAACAGTTCATAGACAAGTGAAAGTGGATACTCTAAAACTCGCAAGATAAGTGTGAGTGCTATGGATGGCCTTCTCGTAGGGAGACGGGAGCGGATCCATAGTGGTGTATTGAATGGTGAATATGTGGACTCGTGTGCGCCACCTCAAAAGAGTTGCTTGCAGTCGTAGTTCAGGTTAGCCACTGAGTCAAAGCTGGCTTGCTGCAGTTAAACTCCACCACCCCCCTTGTTGATACTGATGCATATGTAGATAGTTCTGATGTAAGTCTTGCTGGGTACATTTGTACTCACGTTTGCTTAATTTATGTTTTGCAGAGAGACTTCAGTCTCGCTAGTAGTTCGCGTGGACTTCGATGTTTAGCTTGATACCTCAGCTACGATCTTGTGCCCTCGGCAGGATCTGGTAGATAGTCAGGCTTCTTAGCCTTTTCCATTTGTAGATGTCTGTACTCAGACATGTTAAGCTTCCGCATGTGCTTTGATTTGTATGCTATGATTGTTGGGTCATGAGACCCATGTTTGTAATATCTCGCTCCTCGGAGCCTAATGAATAAATACTTGAGTTGTAGAGTTATGTTGTGATGCCATGTTGTATTTACACATATCGAGCATATTGTGTGTATGATTGAAATGCTTGGTATGTGTGGGATCCGACAATCTAGTTGTTTATCCTTGGCAGCCTCTCTTATGGGGAAATGTAGTCTAGTGCTTCCATGAGCCATAGTAGTCCGCTACAGCCCGGTTCACCGGAGTCCTGTTAGCCCAGCACTACTGCTCAGGACACTTGACTGGCCGGCATGTGTTTCACTTTGTTCCTGTGTCTGTTCCTTCAGGGAAATGTCACGCGGTGACATCCGGAGTCCTGCCTAGCCTGCTACAGCCCGGGTTCCCGGAGTCCTGTTAGCCCTGTGCTACATCCCGGATTCACACGCTGCTGACCGACACGCTCGATGTGAATCATGTATGCCTGTCCCCATAGGTTAGTGCCGCTTTGGGTTCACAACTAGCCATGTCGGCCCGGGTTCTCTGTCATATGGATGCTAGCGACACTATCATATACGTGAGCCAAAAGGCACAAACGGTCCCGGCAATGGTAAGGCAACACCCGTGGGATACCGTGCGTGAGGCCGCAAAGTGATATGAGGTGTTACCTGCTAGATCGATGTGACTTGGAATCGGGGTCCTGACAGCATTGGTATCAGAGCCTGACTGCCTGTAGGATTACCAAGCCAAAATGGTCGAAGTTGTGTCTAGAAATGCTTTAGTTATGTAGGAGAATTGATTGTGAAAGGGAACGTAAGGCTCTTTTTACTCCTTTACCTTATGTCCTTCTGATCGGAGTCAACCTCTTCTTTTCTACGGGGATTAAGAACTAGGCCTTCTCATCTATCTATCAGGATGACGTGTTACTAAACCATAGTTGCCTAGGATTGTTGAGTTTAAGCCCGAGTTCGGTTCCTACTACTTTTGTGTGTTGGCAGTTCATCTCAGAACTTTGATATTGTGATGTTAAGTGGTTATGCCACCATTTTGCAGGATGTCTCAAATCATTTTGAGCATTTACAGCCGTTATGATGTCCGAGTCATCCTAGGTGTCTAAATAGTCTGATGCATTTGCAAATCCCTCCTTTCCATTCCCAATGTTTCTTCGGGCCAGTTTAACCACACTAATCGGTGAGTTGAGGTACTCTGTTGCCTTGACATATATGTTGGAGCTATTATTATGACCCTAGGTGTCTTAGGGAGTCATCTAGTAATCTAGCAATGATATGTGTTCCCGGTGTGATGATTCTGGCCACCATTCTCGAAAGCATCCCGTGATGCCATTTAGTAGTAGGTACTCTATTCATGGGTTCTTGAACCCGAGATTCACCCTACTTACCTCATGTTGATAGTGTTGCTAGTTCCTTTAGGATATTAGTAACCTTGCCTTAGTCCTCGAGGTCCATGGTATTTCCTTCTTCCAAATACTATGAACCACTTATGGCAGAAGTTTGTTGCATCAAAAGATCACAACTAGAGTGCTCTTGATGAGTTCTCCATTCTGCATTGTGACTCTGCCAGTTCTACCTTCCTGCTTGGGTTATCCGGAAGAAATATGTTGAACTCGTTCGACATACTAATCTATGCATTCACAACTCAGAAAGTTATATGTTCCTTTGAGTTGTCCCCCTTCCGTTATATTCCGATCTCCGTCTATCAATTGATAGTGAGGAGTATGTATGCATTTGTGTTCGTCGATGCCTAGTATTCTTGTGGTTTGTCAAGCCTTTCTATTTCAGAATGACTAGGAGAAACAAACTCCAGTACCTCATCCATGTCTAGGATTGGATCAAAGCAGTTGTATTCCACAGATCAAAATGCCAATCCAGCTTTTGCTCTGTTCTACCCTAGAGTATTACCCCCTTTATGTCAGGATTGTCATGAGAATTGCACCCTCTCTCATGAATTCTTGATGCAGTGATACTTATTACCATCATTTTTCATTCCTCGGTCTCGTGTTGTCGCAACCGGAATGCCGGCAAGTGAACCATGATGTGTGAAATCAATACTCCTAGCAACTAGTTGCTAGGTAGCTAATGGACAATAATTTCTTTCTTAGCGTGTTGGTTATTGAATCATCATCCTAAGATTGATCGTGCTACCTAGTCCATTTTCCCTGGTGCACTCTTCGATCAATGAGTTAGGATTGGGTCAGTCCCTCGCTCTCTTGATCATATCGTCTTGCTCTGAAAAGCAAGATTGTTCCCGAGCTTAGGAACATATCGGTGGTACGTGATTTTCTGAATTTTTCCTCGGAAGTATCACCAGGTTGCCCCCTGACTGTTATGTTGAGCTCGTGATCAAGTTGGTTTCTTGTAAACCACCCCTTCTCCAAGAATCTGAGTTGGATACCCTGAGCTAGTTGGTTAAGCTGAACAACAACTTGGAGACTTGGAAGATGAAAGCTTGTCCGGCTCAGTTCATTCCAAAGGGATATCCTTGTGTGTGCGTGTGTTGAAGAAAGATGATATCTCCATCGATTGGTCCTCGTGATCAGTTGTTGGATCTATTGCCTTGTCAAAACTTTGACTTGAGTATGGGCTATCGTCAAGTCAAATCAGAACCAACGATGTTCGTAATGTTGTCTTACTCGTGGTTGATCCCTCGAGCATACACCATTAAATCTTTTGGTCTGACCAATGCTATCACCGTGTTCACATGATGGTGGAAGTCCAGTGATATGGGAATTTCGATGAGTTGTTGTTGAGCCCATCAGCAGCATTTTGTCTCCTCCATGATTCATGTTGAACATTACACTAATATTGGAAACTTTGGTAAGTATTGCCTTCATGTTCCGCTCATGAGGTATACGTTTGGATGAAAGGAGTGACTTCCTCTAATTCACGTGCATTTGATGAAAGTTGCCGCCGTGAATTCGAGAAAGCTTGTTTTTGCTTCCTTCGGAACCATCCCAAGTCAGTCATGCATATGTGCGAAGTATTCTGTGGTTTGAGACT
The DNA here is from genome assembly GCF_018294505.1 of Triticum aestivum. Classification (NCBI taxonomy): domain Eukaryota; kingdom Viridiplantae; phylum Streptophyta; class Magnoliopsida; order Poales; family Poaceae; genus Triticum; species Triticum aestivum. Next base: position 419,933,969 of record NC_057806.1, on the reverse strand, counting down.
TGCAACCTTCATGCCTATATGAATCCCTAGCACACCAAGCCACTGATTGATTTGTTCAAGGAGAAGGAGTTCCTTCATAACAACTAGTCATGACTTATGTCAGGACTTCGATATCCTCGATGATGGTTCCCCATCTGGACTCAGTAGTGTTTTATTATAAGACTACTATGTGGTCATGCTTGTCTGGGACAGCGTGTTCACAGGTTTGTAGCAAAACCGGCTCATGTTTTGGAGCTTACTACCATAGTCCATTTCCTGAGAATCTCGCAATGACATCTCGTCGATTTGTGTTGCAAACTTTCATTTTCTTTCTAGACTCGATGAGTCTGGAATATCCTAACACCAACCAGATCTAAATCTCGGGCAGATATGATGGTTGGAACGTACTCCAAGAACTATATTGTTGGTCCCTCTGTAACCAGTAATGTGGATGTCGTGGCCAACACACCTAACCGGAAGGCCTATTATTGTAGTTTCCTGGTTGAAGAAGTTAGTCACCTCCCCATAAGGATTTCGTAGGATTTACCTCCGTAGTTAATCCTTACGGATTCTTGAGCTTCCAAAGTCCGACCTTTTACTTGATGTTCTAGATATCAAACCATATCTATGAATGGATTACGCTAGCACATCAAGGAGAACATTAGAGGTGGAGTGCTAACTGTCTCTCGGTCGATCATCCAGATTCTGATCCCTTGGCCTCGCTAAGGTGAAATCTGAGAAAGTGTTATCTTTCTTTGCATCTGCATCTTCCACCATTATTCATCATGGTAGCATGTTGTGTTGCCAGGATCCTTGACACGGATATTGGCAGAACCTCAATGAATACGGAAATGCTCAAGTTCTTGAGAGCACGCGCAAGCACTAGGATTTATCGTCGGCATTAATTGGGATCCGTTCTTAGTTTCTTCGATTATGCCATAACCTTTCAAACAGTGGAATCTCTCTCTACTGTTGGGTTTCTCTCCAGTTACTAGAATCATTCCCAACATTTGCATTTTGTTCCCAGCTTGCACCTCAGTAGTTGTTGTTCATGATCATCTTCAAAAGTGGACTTACCATGGGTCTCATCCATTTCCGATGATAAGCAAAAATCATCCATTGCGTTATCTTCAACAAGGTAGTCCTCATCATCCATTCTAGTCCGAGTATGTCATTCTTTCGAACTCCTTCAAAAGATCGATTGTGATTGCCTTAGGCTGGTATAAAGAGTTTCAATGATCTATGGGTCAAAAGTAATTCTTTTTGTCACTTAAGGGAATAGCTCTACGAGTCACCTTCACTAAGGTGCCTCGTTATGGTATTATGGGCAACATAACTTCTCGCTACATTGAAACCCCCTCACCATCTATTTAGGCGTGGAATTGTTGCCCACCAAATCAAACCCTGTCGTTGTTCTTCCATCCCTCTTGATGTGTTTTGTGTCTCAACTCGAGATGTTTCAACATATCATTCCGCGAGTTGATATTGTTTAGCTCGATCTTCGAGAAGATCAATCCTAGTTGAGTTTCTTTCCGTCGTCATCGCGTGGATGAAGATCTCAAAAGCGAGGATGTCAAGATCGACATGATGCAATGAATCAACATCTTCGAGAAGGGCAATCAGATCATGAAGATTCTTTTTTGGTGTTCCCTCTGTCTTCTTACCTCATGTCTTGAATCTCGGGACGAGATTCTTGTTTAGTGGGGGTGAGTTGTCACAGCCCTAGAATTTGCTTGTAGCTAATTACCTGAGTGAGCATCATGCATCATGTCTAAATTCTGAAAGTTGAATTGAGGTTAGTTGAAACCCTCATAAATCACTTCAAAAATAATCAACATTAAAATCTTTTCAAAGAAGTCCAAGAAAATGTTCCTCTTAGTCTCTGAAAATATTGGCAAGAGGTAAAACTAAAAACAATATTTTTGGAATCTCAGAGATATTTATTTTGGGCCTTTGAATTAAATCAATAACTATTTGCATTGGATATATATTTATTTATTAATTAATATATGTCCAATAATTCTGATCTTTGGTGAAGCGCTTTGGAATAATCCAACTAGTCCCTACAAGAATTATCAGAAGCAACAAAAATGATTTAGTGTCTAAAACTAAATCAAAACAAATTACAGAAATTGCCAAACAGAAAGAATTAGAAAAGAGAGAGAGAGAGAGAGAGAGAGAAGAGCTCACCTGGCGCTCACCTGTCGGCCCACTACTATGCTAGGCCCAGCCCACCTGGCAGCCCAGCCACCTGGCCGGCCCACCGAGGGCAGGGGCGTCTTCTTCCTCCTGCCAGAAGGCAGAGGAGAAGACAGCCACGGCGCCGCGGCATGCCACGCCGGCAGCTACCTGCCTGGCTACCCCCTCGTCGCCCTGGACTCCCTCTGTGATGCCACGCTACCCCCCTGGACCCCCTTGACGCTCTCGCACTCTTCCTCGCCCTCGTCCCATTCTCCGTCTCTCTCTCACGCGCGCGACCGAACACAGTCGTCGCCGCCGACGAGCTCCCCCACAGCCACAGCCATCTTTGAGCCTCTCCATTGCGCCCCCGAGCTTCGCATGGTGCCCCTCTTCCTCCTCGCCAAGCCACGCAAGCCGAGGATCACCATGCCGTCGTCTTCGAGCTCGTCACCACCGCTTCTGCTCGCCGGACTTCGCCGGTCGATTCTCCGCCTCTGACGCCTCCCCGAGCACGCTGGCCATCCCTACGTCACCACAGTGAGCCCCGAGTCGTTTCCCCTTTTCCCCTGGTCGTTTTTGACCTCTAGTCCATAGCCCCATCTTGGCCGAGAACTCCACGCCGCCGGCGATGTCGCCGCCGTGGCCACAGCCACCATAGCTCGTGTCCGAGCATACCATCATGCTCAGCATGATCCCATGAGCCCGCAGACAACCGCAACGCCCACTCCCGTACTCTGTAGCGCTATCCTGAGGATGCCCGAGCTGCTTTCGCCGCTGAACCTCGTCGCTGGCCACTTTTCTGGCCACCCCAGCTCCTACCACCACCCTAATGGATGCGCCTCACTCCCAGGAACCCGTAGGTGCAACCCACGGATCGAATGGTGCCCTGTAGGGCATTTCCGAGCCGTCCCGCCGTCTCTGTCGTCGCCGACGGCTAAACGCCGGTGACCCCTGACCCGTTGACCGGCATGGGTTGACCCCACTGCCCGGTTTGACCCCCCCCTCTCTCTCACTGACTTACGGGCCCCGCCTGACTAATTACTCTAGTTAGCGCTAATTAACTAGTTAGGTTAGTTACTACAGTCGCTGACCAGTGGGCCCAGGCTAGTTAGTTAGGGCTAACTAACTTAGTTAGTTGACTGGGTCACTGACCAGTGGGTCCCACTGGTCAGGTTTGACCTGGTCGACGCCTTTGACATGCTAACATCACCTTGATGTCATGCTGACGCAGTAATACATTTTCTGGATTTAGTTTAAATTATAATAATTCAGAAAATTCCAGAAAATGCCCAAAACTTCTAAAAATCATAGAAAATCAACCGTAACTCCAAATGAAACAAATTATATATGAAAAATTATCAGAAAAATTCAAGGAATCTGTTTATGGCATTTTCATGCATGTTTGAACAATGTTTGTCCTCTGTTTTGGACAAAAAAAATAAATGGCATTTAACTAATCATATATGGAGTTTGAATTTGAATCTTGTATTCAAACCAACTTCACTTAATTGTGTTGCTAGCTGCATTAGCTCAATCAACAACATATTGCCATGTCATTATCATGCATCATGTTGTGCATTGCATTGATGGTGTTCCTTCTCTATTGCCGGTGATTGTCCCCTCTCGGTAGACGCTGCTCCGATGCTGTGATCGTTGACACTGATGAAGACTCAATGTTATCTTCAGAAGTGCCAGGCAAGCACAACCCCCTTGTTCATTCCGATACAAGCCCACTCTCTCGCTCCTGCTCTCTTTTACTACATCAGGACAACAACGATTCATTTTTTACTTGTTGCGGTAGTTGAACCCCTTATCCTCTGCATGACCTGTCATTGCCACAGTAAATAGATGAAACCCACTAGCATGAGTAGGAGTTGTTTGAGCCCTGATGTGCCTACTCATTCATGCTTGATTGTCATGCTTGCTACTGCTTAGAGTTGAGTCAGGTCTAATTCATCGGGGGTGAATTGGAACAGTGATGAACATGTCCTACTGTGTGTGAGCTAAGTGTGTGAACATGTTTTGGTAAAGGTAGGGGTGAGAGGCCATGTAGGAGTACATGGTGGGTTGTCTCATTGAAGCCATCCTTAGGATCTGAGTCCTGTGTTTGTGATCCATGAAACAGTTACTACCACGCATTGGGCCCGAAACCAATGGACCCTCTCGGCTTCTTGATCACCCTTGTCCTCTGTCCAGGAGTTGCAACTAGTTTCTGGTGTTTATAGGATATGTGTTGGCGGCCGTGCATAGCGCTGACCCTAGGGGTGGGCTATGTTGCGGTAGATACACTGTGGCCGGGCATGCCGGGCGCCCGTTTGGTGTCTCGGAACCCTGTACACATCGTTCGGGGCCGTATGTGGAAACCTCGGCCGGACTCCCTGCGGATGGAACCTGGATAGGCGATAAACCTGGACTAGAGACTTGAGTTTTTAGGTAGGCCGTGGCCGACACCCTCGTTGGGCTTCCACTTGAAGGTTGTCGAGTACATGTCATGTAAACGACGGTAAGTGGTGAGAGCGTGTGTGAAGAAGTACACCCATGCAGGGTTATCATCATCTATTCGAATAGCCGTGTCCGCGGTAATGGACTTCTGGGTTGCCTATAACAGTTCATAGACAAGTGAAAGTGGATACTCTAAAACTCGCAAGATAAGTGTGAGTGCTATGGATGGCCTTCCCGTAGGGAGACGGGAGCGGATTCATAGTGGTGTATTGAATGGTGAATATGTGGACTCATGTGCGCCACCTCAAAAGAGTTGCTTGCAGTCGTAGTTCAGGTTAGCCACTGAGTCAAAGCTGGCTTGCTACAGTTAAACTCCACCACCCCCTTTATTGATACTGATGCATATGTAGATAGTTCTGATGTAAGTCTTGATGGGTACATTTGTACTCACGTTTGCTTAATTTATGTTTGCAGAGAGACTTCAGTCTCGCTAGTAGTTTGCGTGGACTTCGACATTTAGTTGATACCTCAGCTACAATCTTGTGCCCTCGGCAGGATCTGGTAGATAGTCAGGCTTCTCAGCCTTTTCCATTTGTAGATGTCTGTACTCAGACATGTTAAGCTTCCGCATGTGCTTTGATTTGTATGCTATGATTGTTGGGTCATGAGACCCATGTTTGTAATATCTCGCTCCTCGGAGCCTAATGAATAAATACTTGAGTTGTAGAGTTATGTTGTGATGCCATGTTATATTTACACATATCGAGCATATTGTGTGTATGATTGAAATGCTTGGTATGTGTGGGATCCGACAATCTAGTTGTTTAGCCTTGGCAGCCTCTCCTATGGGGAAATGTAGTCTAAGTGCTTCCATGAGCCATAGTAGTCCGCTACAGCCCGGTTCACCGGAGTCCTGCTAGCCCAGCACTACTGCTCAGGACACTTGACTGGCCGGCATGTGTTTCACTTCGTTCCTGTGTCTGTTCCTTCGGGGAAATGTCACGCGGTGACATCCGGAGTCCTGCCTAGCCTGCTACAGCCCGGGTTCCCGGAGTCCTGTTAGCCCAGTGCTACAACCTGGATTCACACGCTGCTGACCGACACGCTCGATGTGAATCATGTATGCCTGTCCCCATAGGTTAGTGCCGCTTTGGGTTCACGACTAGCCATGTCGGCCCGGGTTCTCTGTCATATGGATGCTAGCGACACTATCATATACGTGAGCCAAAAGGCGCAAACGGTCCTGGGCCATGGTAAGGCGACACCTGTGGGATACCGTGCGTGAGGCCGCAAAGTGATATGAGGTGTTACCGGCTAGATCGATGTGACTTGGAATCGGGGTCCTGACAATGTCCCACATGTCGGTGAATGGGAACACGTGGAAATAGCCTAGGAGTACATATAGGAGGATAAATGCGTGAAATAATATGTACTGTGAAGCGTAGCCGCGGTTCGAAAAGGAGACCTAAAGTGATGACAGCTATAGGTCGCACGCACCCAACTAGTGGTACTAGACATACGACTAATTTTTCCCTCAAAAAAAAGAGGCACGAGTGCTCAGTACTCCTATTCTATAAACACGAGTCCCATCTGACAATAGCGTCCGTGCTACAGCTAGCTCTCCTCCCTCGTTTCTCTCTTCTAATTCTAAACTCGGCCGACGCCCAGTGGGCGGGGTGGGTTTGCTCAACTGCGGCCCCACCATGAAAACGTTACGACTGGAATAAAAATGCCATATACTCCCTCCGTTCATAAATATAAGCCTTTTTAGATACTATTTCAAATGAAATACAACATACAGATGTATGTAGACATAGTTTAGAGTGTAGATTCACTCATTTTGCTCTGTATGTAGTAGTCACTTGCTGGAATCTTTAGAAAGACTTATCTTTGGGAACAGAGGGAGTACTATAGTAATAAAACATTAAGGCCACGAGGCGATGTAGTGCTGGTTACAGGAGGCAAGAAGAAGAGATGCATCAATCGATGACGTCCACCTCCTCGACTCAGGGCGCCGGCCGACCGAACGACGCCTAAGTAGCAGCGGCTTTCGTGGCCAGGTCGACGTGCTTCTGAACAATAGCGTCCAAAGATTCCAGCCGCTGGAAGAAGGCCAACGTATTTCTGTCCTCGCTTGCCTTGTAGTGGCCTATGTAGATGATTTCCTCGTAGACGTGGATGTGCAGGTCGACGGTTTCTTGCATGGCGAGGCGCTGTGCGGCGAGCACGGCCTCGAGGTGCACATTCTTCATCACGACCTTCGGCACCTGCAGGGCCACCAGGGCTTGAAAGAGTTCGTTACCATGGAGGCCAATGAGGGTGGCAGGCAATGAGGAGCCTAGGCGCGCGGGCTGGAGCAGTACGGCAAGGTCGTCCACGCGCTTCTTGACAACGGTGAACTTGCGGATGGAGTTTACCATCATGTCGTCCATGCGAGAGGCGAAGCCGGCGTCAGCGAGGGCTACGATGCCTGCGGTCTCCAGCACCGTCTAGAAACACTACGCGGTGCGGGGCCGCAGGCCGGCGCCTTGGATGATTTGGCACAGCCGACTGCCGCTCGCATCCATCGCCCCCATAGGTGCTTGTGGCTTCTGGTCACTTGGTCTTGGATTGGAGTGAGCAGTGTTGCGCAGAGACTTGGGAGTGGATGGATTGGAGTGGTGGGGAGCCTTTATTATATGAGAGTCCAAACTCTGTTGCATTCACATCGTGCTGGCTCTATTCTGCTTCTCCAATTAATTCCTTCTGCCTGTAATTGAGGATGCATCATTGACCATTCAACGTCTCGGGAACCGCTACCCTCTCCCTCCTTGGCATTCAAGCACCTATGGACCCGTCGACGACGAGGTGCCTATGGTGACTTCATAAATTTCAAGATGATAGTGTCGTGCGTGTGTGCGTTCATAGGGGTGAGTGTATGCGCGTGCATATGAGCACTTGCGTCTGTACTGTGTAAAAAAACGTAAATGTGTGTCAAAAAGAGACTAGCCAGTATACTCAATATTGTGCACCTCGGAAAGGAAAATGATAGAACTAGTATGTATTTATTTACAGTGTAGATTCACTCATTTTGCTCCATATGTACTCCGTCTCGGTGTAGTCTAGTCACTTGTTGAAATCTCTAGCAAGTAGTTATACGTACTAGTACAATAGTGGGCTCACTTAGCAATTTTGTCTCATACAAGAGCCTGGCTATATGCGTGCTCCAATGTTTGCAATTGCAACATTCAGTTTGCGCTTGGCTCTTCGCCTCTTCGAGAAGACAAACAATGATGTTACTACTACTACTTCTACAGTGTCGAATCCACTGCTGCATGTCCATCCACCGCGAGCGGGATGGATAGCTTGTTGTAGAAGTACTACTAAGAAAAAGCCTGTCCTCGTTTGTGAGCAACCGTGCGCATGGGTGAGGGAGAAGGCGTGTAGTAAAATCAAGCTTCTCCCCGTTGTACGAGTTGACGCGACACATCATAGCACTGGCCCCACATACTTGCCTCTAAACTTGGCTGAAAGACCCGCGGTGTACAATATATTTGTTGCAACCTCTAACACTTACCCACCACAAATTAAAATATATGTGGCCGTATGCAACGTTCTGATGCAGAGACCGGGGAGTCCCCCTTTTAAAAAAACAAATTAAAATATATATTCCTGTCTTGACCAGATGAGCGTGCAAACTACAATCACCAGGGTGTCAGGTAGGGCTAGAAGACTATTTTAATTTTTTTTAAACTTCGAGACGGCCATATAGCATGGAGCCGACCCCAACAATTTTAAGCTTACAGGCGCGGTACACACTATCCTAGACTACTCTACACATGAAACTGCCACATGAGCGTCCGGGCTGCGCTTGGCTCTTCGCCTCTTCGGGAAGTCGAACAATGATGGAGTACTACTACACTGGAGGAGTACTACAGTACGCTTCTGGCCATCTGACATCGATTGAACTGCTGCATGTCCACCGCGTGCGGGAGGGAGAGTGTGTAGCGAAAGCTTCTCCTAGTCTTGCCAGCCACCACGCTCATGGGCAAGGGAGGGACGCTCCTGCCTTTGCGTGTATGATAGGTGGGCCCGACAGGTGTGTGGCCAACCTGTCATACAGCTAAAGGCAGGTGCAGTTAAGTCCGCGAGGGAGAGGATAATCAAATTTCTCATTGATGTATGAGTTGACGCAACACATCAAAGCACTACACACAATATATTTCAATAATTTGCGTTTACCGATGCATTAATTACAGCGCATGCATGCATGTCGTGACTCTCCTTTTGATACTTGCATGTGTTGATTTAATGCACCTTGAAGTAGTATAAAATATGTGACGGTAAAGCTTTGTAATACCCCGGCCCAAGTCGAGAGATGGTTGTGCACGAGGAGGGCGAGATCATGCAGACCGAACAGGACCCGACGATGGAGCTCTCTAAGGTCTCGATCGACCTCACCATGCTGCACTGCCCCTTGTGCCTCCGCCCCTTGACGCCTCCAGTGTATGAGGTTCGAATACACCTCGTCTGTTTGGCTGATTGAGCAAGGTGCAGGTTTCTTGATTGATGTGTTGTTCGATTGATTTCTGCAGTGCAAGGGAGGGCACCTGGCCTGCACGGACTGCCGCGTCGAGCGCCCCGGGAACCAGCGGCAGTGCCAGAAGTGCGAGCGCGGTGGTGGCTTCGACGTGCGGAACATGGCAGTGGACTCCTCCTTTCATTGATGAGGGTGGAGTGCCCGCACGAAGGCTGTGGGCTCTACGTCACTTACCAAAAGCTAGCCGATCACCAGAGCGTGTGTCCCTCGCGCCCTGCAAATGCCCCCGTGCCCGTCTGCAGCTACGAAGGCCCGCCGCCGATGCTCTACCACCACATCAGCACCGCGCATCCCATGCCCATGCACGGGATCCAATACGGCAAGGTGCTCCAGCTGCAAGTGCCACTGTCGGAGCCACGGGTCTTGCTGTTCGCGGAGGAGGACCGTCGTGTGTTTTTCTTGGTCAGCGGCGTGCTCGAATCGATGCGCCTATCGCCGTGCTAGTCGTCTGCATCAGAGTGGGGGCGTCCCCACTGCCGTACTACGTGGCCAAGTTGTGGGCGAACAGCCCGCCAGGGGAGCCCAAAGGCACGACCGACGCTGTCAAGGTGGAAATGGAGGTGACAAGCAGCAACGATCCCGGCGACGTCGACGTGTAGGAGCTGACCTTCTTGACAGTTCTGCCCAAGCTGCTGGCCGGGACTAAGCTTGTGTCCCTCCACATTCAGATTGACAAGCTCACGTCCTAAATGTTTCTACAGTGCCTTCTGTTTATCTTAGTAATATGCTAATATAGGGATTACCTTGGTCTACTATAGCTTAAGAAATGGTGGGTTTTGGTGGTGATGCAGCAATTACTTCAACATCAGATCAGTAATTTCCAACAGTCGAACGGATATTTTGTGTCTGTTGGATATAAAGTTCCTTTGGGTAAGAAGTACTACTTGTCATCAAAATGGATAAAAGGAGATGTATGTAGACGTATTTTAGTTCGAGATACGTCCCTTTTTATCCATTTTGATGACAAGCACTCCCTCCGTTCCACAATACATGCCTTCCATTTGTCAAAATATAGATGTATCTAGACATGTTTTAGTATATAGGTACATCCATGATAGAGCCAATCGGATGGTTGAGAACACTACAATTCGTAGCTACAGATGCGTGTATGACTCCCAGATGCAGAGGTCGGGGGTCATCATCCTCCTTTTCAAGAAAAAACAAACGCGTGTGTGAGAGGACGAGTGCGTGCGTGCACCTCTTCTCTTCCTGTATAACGTACCACTAAACTCAGAGTACAAGTTTTTGTGGGTGGCACGATGGTGCGTGCGAGAAGTCCTGAGAGATAGGTTTAATGCGTTTGAAAAAAAGACTAGCCTAGAGCTCGCCACACGACTATTCCTGTCGAACGCCCCATTAACCGTAAGATATGTATACGACGGTGTCAGTTATTGCACGTACACAGCAGTACTCCCTCCTTTCCGGTTTATAGGGCTTAATTCAAAAATCTCACCAACCAAGATGATGAGTGGTGGAATATTTTTTGTAGTTTGCAAAAGCACCTAATTAATGCTCTTGTTTTTCTCAAAAAATTATGTTTATCAATGCATTAATTGCAATGCATGCATGCATAAAGTACATGCATTGGTCAATTTTCTCTTAATACTTGCATGCAATGATTTAATGCACCTTGGAATCTGAACATGTGTTGGGGAACTACCAAATTGAGCCTTATAAAATGGAAAAACTAAAATTTTGAGATAAGCCCTATAAAACCGGAAAGGAGGGAGTAGAAAAAGAAGTACTCCATCCGGGAATAGTGCCGCACTTCGAAACTAGAACCGTCAATAAATTTTGAGCTTGCGTCTCGTCACATTCCAAATTACTCCACGCTATATTGAATTGCAAACCTGTTCACACCGATCACAACCTAAATGGTTTCCCACTTAGGAGCATATTAGTATCATGCTATATTGAATTGCAAACCTGTTCACACCGATCACAACCTAAACGGTTTCCGACTTAGGAGCATATTAGTACTCGGTTATAAATACTAGTATGCCAAGATGACTGCACATTCCTCCTCAACTCCTCATCCACAAAAACAAACAAGTCATTCAGCATCCTTCCCTTGCATCTGCCATGGCCAGCGTGAATTCTGGGTCGAGAGATTGCCACCAGGGAAAGGCGAGCATGGAAGCGGAAGCACGAGAGATGTCTCGCCTCGCTGCGAGAGCAGCCGACATGTCCTGTCGCGCGGAAGTAGCGGCACAGAGGTCCTGCCGCGCCGCTGAAGCAGCATGGAGGTCCCGCCGCACCGTCGATGCAGCAGACTGGTCCGGACGTGCCGCGGAAGTAGCAAAGATGTCCCGCCGCGCCACGAATGCAGCAGAGATGTCCCGCCACGCCGCGGCGGCCTGGGTAAATTTCTCGTGGGCAGGCGACGACTGTTACAGGCACATGCATGTGATCGTCCATAGCCAGATGGATCAAATTTCCGGCTGGGCGAGGTTGCAGGACGATATGTAAGCCTCGTTTGAACAGGCTACCGGCATCATCCGGCAACTAAGGGAGGGCAATGAGAGGCTCCGGGCCGAGCGTGACCTGCTGAGGGAGAAGATCATCCGAAGTGCAGACCAGCAGGAGGAGACCAATGCCTTGTTGAAGAGGACCGGCGTCATCGTCAAGAAACTTATGGAAAAGAATGACATGCTCTGCAATGAGCTCCAAAGGCTGGTGGAGGAATCAGTGGATGTTCTCAAGCAGCGTCTTGAGGACACGAAAGAGCTCATCGCCGCTCGCCGCGGAGACTAGTTCCCGTGGCCTGCAGCAACGCATCAAGAAAGTAGAGATCAGCGAGCCAGATCCTTGTCTTCCTTCTTCTTTTGCCCTTGTGTATTTCGGGCGTAGCCGCATGTGGCTTTTTTAATTATCTTTCTAATTATGTAAGACAATTAATCGTCCTTATCTTTCTGTGGAAGATCAATGTTGCGAGGCTGGAATGAAGAAAACTCTTGCTGTGGCGACCCTGGCGTTGCTGTTCTTCTAGTTGCTGCTGGGCTTCCTTCAGTTTCCTGGTTTCTTTTGATGTAATAATCGGTTTAGGATGTGGATTGTGTCGTCGGTTGTGAAATGTTGGGTTCTAGCGCGGATGTTTGGCCTTTGTTGGCCTCTTGGGATGTTGCGATTTCAATCTGGTAGCTTTTAGTCCTTCGTGTTAGGCTGGAGTTGTGCTGAACTTCTTGTGAATTGTGGTGGTTTTCAGTAATGAAAATCGGAAGGGGCAAGCCCTTCTTTGATCAAAAAAAATTAATCGTCCTTATATATTCATCAGTCTTGCTATAAGTCGCAGTAGATGCTATATAGGTCCGTCGGATCTTACATCAAGATCCGTGCTTTCAGATTTTCTTTTTTCTCTCTTAAATCTCAGTCGAGTGAGACATAGCCACGCCATTAAACAGAGGCTCGGGCGCCATTAATGGAGACCTTGGGAGAGAGGTGGACGGCAGATGGAGGTCAAAGGGCTCTCCTCCCGATAAGCACGCGCAGGGGTCTGATCGCACGCCTCTCGTACTCAAATAGCTACCCTGCACGGCGCCTCCTAGCTAATAAAAAATGGGGACGCGTGGCGGCACGTAAATGGTACTAGTAAGTAGAACGCCCACGGTTTCAATAATACTTGTGTTTCCGATTGTAACGTGACAGCACTTGTTCCAAAATGACTTTGTTGATTGTTAATGTGTGCGCCTTCGCAAATCGGACTGCAAATTTACCACAGCATGTTGGTGCCATGTCATGGCACCAAGCCAAGTTTCATTATTTTCATGCGTGTTTTGGATTTACAGGAATTAAAAAACTAAGTTTCTCAATGTTTCCAACCCAGCCACGACGCCCAGAATTTTGAATTTCATTCCCATTTCTTGCATGGAACCTAGAAATTTACCCGAGGACACACATGTGATTTTTCAACCAACTTTGGTGCACTGGAACATGTGCTTGTATTTCAAATTTGAATTATGCACACAAAGGTGACACGTTCCCTCCCAGAACCACGAGCCTTCTTGAGAGAAGCTCCGATTTGCAAGAAGCTTATACCAAAATTTGTTCCTATTCGGCCAATTTTTTTACCACGGCATGGTACTACCATGACATGACACCATGCCAAGTTTCATGATTTTAAAACCAAGTTTCTCAATGTTCTCGACCGAGCCACGATGCCCAGATGTTTGAATTTTATTCTCATTTTTTGCATGGGACCTACTCCCTCCTTCCATCTATATAGGGCCTAATGTGTTTTTCAAGACAGCCTTTGACTATTGACAAGATTAATAGCACATGAGATGTATACTATGAAAATTATATTATTGGAAGCTCCTTTGACATACAAATTTGAAGGTATGCTTTGTGTAAGTTGCATGTCATATATTATTGCTCTAACGTTTGGTCAAAGTTAGCCTCGAAAAACGCATTAGGACCTATATAGATGGAAGGAGGGAGTAGAAATTCACCCGAGGACACAAATGTGATTTTTCAACCAACTTTGGTGCACGGGAGCATGTGCTTGTAGTTCAAATTTGAATTATGCACATTAAATGACCAAAAACTCAATTAATGTGTAAATAAGGCCAAACGAAGCCGGAATAATTCCAAAATTTAACAGGGCACTCATGTAGTTCTATGTTGCCTTTGTAAATAAACTCAAGGGGGACAACGTATATCGTTTCGCACTCAAAGGTGGCACGTTCCCTCTCAGAACCACGAGCCTTCTTGAGAGAAGCTTCGGTTTGCAAGAAGCTTATACCAAAATATGTTCCTATTCGGCCAATTTTTTTACCACAACATGGTAGTACCATGACATGACATCCATGCCAAGTTTCATAATTTTCAGACGTGTTTTGGATTTACAAGAATTTTAAAACCAAGTTTCTCAATGTTCTCGGCCGAGCCACGATGCCCAGATGTTTTAATTTTATTCTCATTTCTTGCATGGGACCTAGAAATTCACCCGAGGATACAAATGTGATTTTTCAACCAACTTTGGTGCACGAGAGCATGTGCTTGCAGTTCAAATTTGACTTATGCACATTAAATGGCCAGAAACTCAATTAATGTATAAAAACGACAAACGAACCCGAAATAATTCCAAAATTTAACAGGGCACTAATGTAGTTCTATGTTGCCTTTGTTAAGAAACTCAAGGGGGGCGGAGTATATCATTTCACACTTAAAGGTGGCACGTTCCCTCTTAGAACCACGAGCTTCCAAAACGGCCCAATTTTTTACCACAACATGTTAGTGCCATGACATGACACCATGCCAGGTTTCATGACTTCCACGCGAGTTTTGGGTTTACATGAATTTAAAATCAAAGTTTCTCGATGTTCTCGGCCGAGTCATGACGCCCAGATGTTTGAATTTCATTCTCATTTCTTCCATGGGACCTAGAAATTCAACCAAGGACACACATGTGATTTTTCAACCCACTTTGGTGCACCGGAGCATGTGCATGAAATTCATATTTAGATTATGCACATTAAAAGTCCAGAAACTCAATTAATGTATAAAAAGGCCAAATGAACCCGAAATAATAACAAAATTTAACAGGGCACTCATATAGTTCTATGTTGCCTCTGTAAATAAAATCACGGGGGAGGCAGCGTATATAGTTTCGCACACAAAGGTGACACATTCCCTCTCGGAACCACGAGGCTTGTTGAGAGAATCTCCGGTTTTGCAAGAGGCTTATACCAAAACTTGTCCCAATTCAGCCAAAAATTATACGTATGAAAACATGGTTTAGATTATCCCAAACATCTCGCTAGCTAGACCAATAATGTACTATGATTTGAATTCAACATAAAATGGATACAAATATTTGAATTGGAGAGCGTATGGTACATGTAGTTCATAGTGAAATATGATTACTGCTATATGTATGTTTTTTGTTATCAAGATAATATTTAAATTATTGTATAACTTGACAACAATCGTATTCAAATAAGGAAAATTGATTCAAATTTAGTCCATATGGTAGACGACAATATATACGTTCACATGGTGGAGTAAAATGTTCATATATGATGGAAGATCAAAATGTATGACTACATCAATTATAAACCGCAAGGTCACCTAACGATATATTCGAATTCAACATAACGTGGATTCAAAAATTAAAATTCGAGATCATGGCATCTGTAATCATATAAAAAGGGACATTACTATTTCTTTGGTGGGAATTGATCTCCCTTGTGTCTTGTATGAATTGTTTTTTTACATGTTAAGTTTGTTCTGCCGAACAAGGAATCCGCACCTTGTTATCCCGAAATTTTCAAGCTCGAGTATCTTTTGTCTCACCTGCTTTGAAACTCCCGCTTCTTCAACCTGCGCCGCACCTTGTTATCCCGAAATTTGGACGCGGGCGAGAACGCCCTCCTCATCCGAAATCGCTCCTGCAGCCCAGACACACGAAATCCCCCTTTTACCCCTCAGCCAGAAATGAAGCTCCACGTCGCGGTGTCAAAACCGGTGGAGGTACGCTGGTAACTTTCCCTACATTTCGGACAAGCGTGTCCCTAAGCTTGGCTCCCCCCCCCCCTTCCCCCCCCCCCCATTCATACACCGAGGCCGCCAAAACCCACGAAACCCCACGCTCCTCCGTCGGCCTCCTGACCGCCGCCCAGCCGGAGACTCTTCCCCGACTACGTCGTCCACCGCAACAGCTCGCCGTCCCTCATCCACCGCACTGGATGAGGATCTGTTGTTGATCTTGTCGTCCCGCCGGATCAGTCGCCCCGTCCTCCACCTCCAAGGAGCTGCCTCGACGTTCGCCTCGTCTATCGCGCCACCTCAATCCCCACAGCGCCGTCTTGACCTGCCCCACCGGAACCACAACACACTCACCAATTCCTCCGATGAAGCCGAGGCCAACTCGGCGCCACCAAGGAGGTTCTGCACTCACCGCTGCATTTTATCTTTTATTCGATCTCACGGGGCTACCAGTGCTCGATACCGAGCAGACATGGCATGTCTCCATCGCCGGCCACATCATCCACGGCATCTCTCCCCCATGTCGTTGCTTCCTCGGCGGCGACTTCCACAACGGCACTAGCTGCAGCTGCTCCAGCTCACGCTCGCGTTGCGGCTCTGTTCTTGTTGTCGGTCGCGCTACTGCACTGCTCCTGCTTTCGTTCGTGCTGCTGCTGCACAACCTTCGGCAGCTACAGGAGTTGCCGCTTTAGCACTCACTTGCGGTGCTACTGCACAACTTGCTCTCTGCTAGTGCGTCCCCTGCTCGAGCGTCTGCTGATTTAGATCACTGCTTCTATGCTACTAGTGCTCGAACGCCCTAAACATCTATTGCAATGCTCTGTTACTAGTTCAATTAGTTTCGATAGTTAAATTCAGTTTCGACTGTGAAGTTCATTTTCTTCAGTTAAGTTCAGAGTGAACAGTACTTACAACATCTGTCGGAGTGACCGTGGAGCGGCTGATGCGTTTTACATCTAGCACTTTTTGGTGATGTATTTTACATCATCTATTGTAGATGATATTAGGGTCCCACTTCAGATTAACGTTGTCTGTCTTGTCATGCTTCAACCTCGTCGCCGTACACCTTAGCGGAGCTGCTCCAATGACGGAACCGTCCATCACAGCGGAGCAGTACCCTCGGCGCTGTTTCCAGAGTCCTCTGATCTTCTTCCCCACCTTCGACAGTCACACCAGCATCATCACCATCCTCCACGTCCAACCCAATGATGCTGAGGTCCACAAGGCTATGCCAAAGAGGTTGTACACTCGTCGCATCACTTTGTTTCTCCATTCCTCTGTTTTTCCAATTCATGTGAGCCAAACACCCAGGTTGACTGAAATCCTATATTTCCAAATGCTCTGTTTTGCACGTGCATTCCTATCCTATTCCTATGTTTTTCCTGTGCCTGCGTTTATAGAATCCTCCAATTCTAAGGAGCCCTTACAGATTTACTTCATTTTCAGATAGGCGTCGAAGAAAACTCTGTGTTATGTCCTGCTCCTGCCGTGCCGTCATCCACCCCACCTGAGGTGCACCATCGACATAAGCGTTCACTGCAGCAGAGATCCCCCCCTGCAGACTTCCTTTCGCCGCCTCAAATCATCTTCCCCGTTGCCGGCAGCCATGCCAACTGCATTACCATCATCGACTGAGCAGATGAACCTGAGGACTACATAGTTCCAGAAGAGAGGTCGCGGTCTTTCGTGTTTGCTTACATTATACATCGGTTATTATTACCTGCTACTTTATCGTTCAATCTTGAGTTTTGAATTTCCCATGGGTCTCATATCGAGCCAGCAATGAATAGTATCTGTCTACTATCTGGTTCATCTGGGGTCTTCTATGTGGTTCATGTTGGGTGGGCAACAAACAATAGATGATCCATTGTCTATCTTTTTAAACTGAAGCTATAATCTACCTGCTATCATTAGTTTTGGATCCATCCACTCGTTTGCTACCATCAATCTTGATTTTTGCATGCACCCCTTAGGCCTTACAAATCTAACTATTTTTTTATTATGCATGTTAGATATTGTACACAATCGTACTGAACATGTAGAGAAAAAGAGAAGACCATTGTGTGCGAATATAATGTCATGCAGACGCCGCTCCATGGTGGGCGAAGTGCCCCCCCCCCTCCTGCATTTCCAGATTGTATTACAGAGGAAGATAACTGTTAAGATGGAGATTCAGAAGGAGCCGACCACACCTGTTTACCACCTGAGGTGTTTGCTCTAACCTGCCATGCTGATGTTGGTCATATCATGCATATGGCGCCTTGCATTGCTTACATTATACATCTTATATGTCATCAGCTTAGTTTAGATTTGCTTTGTGTGAATGCCACTTGTTTGGTTTCTATATCATACTCCCACCATTCCTAAATATTTGTCTTTTTAGAGATTTCAACAAGTGACTACATACGGAACAAAATGAGTGAATCTACACTCTAAAATATGTCTATATACATCCATATGTGGTAGTCCATTTGAAATCTCTAAAAAGACAAATATTTAGGAATGGAGGGAGTATATGGGAATTATGCAATGCCATCTTCTTTAGCCAGGCATCATATACGTGAATCATGCAATGCCATCCTGTTTAGCCAGTCATCGTATATGTGAATTGTATCATGCCATATTTTTTTCCATAATGTATTCCATTTGTCAACAATGTTTATACATTCATATACTCTTCCTGTGCATCAGCCATTTGAGTCAGTCATGGGAAAATCTAGAGTGAAAACAAGGTCTTCTGAGCAGTCGGTGCTACTAGTCGATGCAGATTTTTTGCTGGTTACAGATAGCTCCTCAGAGGAGGATTCAGATAGAGATGACCAGTTGTATCCCCCCCTCCCCCGAGGTGCATGCTCTAACTTGGCTGGGTTATATTGCTCATATCATGCATATGGTGTCTGATACGTCTCCAACATATCTATAATTTTTGATTGCTCCATGCTATATTATCTACTGTTTTGGACATTATTTGGCTTTATTATCCACTTTTATATTATTTTTGGGACTAACCTATTAACCGGAGGCCCAGCCCAGAATTGTTGTTTTTACCTGTTTTAGGGTTTCAAAGAAAAGGAATATCAAATGGAGTCCAAACGGAATGAAACCTTCGGGAACGTGATTTTCTCACCGAATACAACTCAGGAGACTTGGACCCTACGTCAAGCCAACTAACAGGAGGTCACGAGGTACGGGGGCGCGCCTACCCCCCAGGTGCGCGCCCCACCCTCGTGGCCCCTGTTGCTCCACCGACGTACTTCTTCCTCCTATATATATCCACGTACCCCCAAACAATCGGGGACGGAGCCAAAAACCTAATTCCATCGCCGCAACTTTCTGTATCCACGAGATCCCATCTTGGGGCCTGTTCCGGAGCTCCGCCGGAAGGGGCATCGATCACGGAGGGCTTCTACATCATCATCCAAGCCTCTCCGATGAAGTGTGAGTAGTTTACTTCAGACCTACGGGTCCATAGTTAGTAGCTAGATAGCTTCTTCTCTCTTTTTGGATCTCAATACAATGTTCTCCCCCTCTCTCGTGGAGATCTATTCGATGTAATCTTATTTTTGCGGTGTGTTTGAAGGAAATATGCCCTAGAGGCAATAATAAAGTTATTATTTATTTTCTTATATCGTGATAAATGTTTATTATTCATGCTAGAATTGTATTAACCGGAAACATAATACATGTGTGAATACATAGACAAACAGAGTGTCACTAGTATGCCTCTACTTGACTAGCTCGTTGATCAAAGATGGTTATGTTTCCTAACCATAGACATGAGTTGTCATTTGATTAACGGGATCACATCATTAGGAGAATGATGTGATTGACTTGACCCATTCCGTTAGCATAGCACTTGATTGTTTAGTTTGTTGCTATTGCTTTCTTCATGACTTATACATGTTCCTATGACTATGAGATTATTCAACTCCCGTTTACCGGAGGAACACTTTGCGTGCCACCAAACGTCACAACGTAACTGGATGATTATAAAGGTGCTCTACAGGTGTCGCCGAAGGTACTTTTTGGGTTGGCGTATTTCGAGATTAGTTTTTTTGTCACTCCGATTGTCGGAGAGGTATCTCTGGGCCCTCTCGGTAATGCACACCACTTAAGCTTTGCAAGCATTGCAACTAATGAGTTAGTTGCAGGATGATGTATTACGGAACGAGTAAAAGAGACTTGCCGGTAACGAGATTGAACTAGGTATTGAGATACCGACGATCGAATCTCGGGCAAGTAACATACTGATGACAAAGGGAACAACGTATGTTGTTATGCGGTCTGACCGATAAAGATCTTCGTAGAATATGTAGGAGTTAATATGAACATCCAGGTTCCGCTCTTGGTTATTGACCGGAGACGTGTCTCGGTCATGTCTACATAGTTCTCGAACCCGTAGGGTCCGCACGCTTAAGGTTTCGATGATAGTTATATTATGAGTTTATGAGTTTTGATGTACCGAAGGAGTTCGGAGTCCCGGATGAGATCGGGGACATGACGAGGAGTCTCAAAATGGTCGAGACGTAAAGATCGATATATTGGACGACTATATTCGGACATCGGAAAGGTTCCGAGTGATTCGGGTATTTTTCGGAGTACCGGAGAGTTACGGGAATTCGCCGGGGAGTATATGGGCCTTATTGGGCCGTACGGGAATAGAGGAGAGAGGCCAAAAGGAAGGAGGCGCGCGCCCCCCTTCTGGTCCGAATTGGACAAGGGGTGCAGCCCACTTTTTCTTGTTCCTCTCCTCCCCTTTCCTTCTCTCCTACTCCAACAAGGGAAGGAGGAGTCCTACTCCCGGTGGCGCGCCCTCCTCCTAGGCCGGTCGCCTCCCTCCCTTGCTCCTTTATATACTGGGGCAGGGGGGCACCCCAGAGACACAACAGTTGATCATTGATCTCTGAGCCGTGTGCGGTGCCCCCCTCCACCATAGTCCTCGATAATATTGTAGTGGTGCTTAGGCGAAGCCCTGCGACAGTAGAACATCAAGATCGTCACCACACGGTCGTGCTGACGGAACTCTTCCCCGACATTCTGCTGGATCGGAGTCTGGAGATCGTCATCGAGCTGAACGTGTGCTAGAACTCGGAGGTGCCGTAGTTTCGGTGCTTGATCGGTCAGGCCGTGAAGACGTACGACTACATCCACCCGTTGTGCTAACGCTTCCGCTTTCGGTCTACGAGGGTATGTAGACAACACTCTCTCCTCTCGTTGCTATGCATCACCATGATCTTGCGTGTGCGTAGGAAATTTTTTGAAATTACTACGTTCTCCAACAGTGGCATCCGAGCCAGGTTTTATGCATTGATATAATATGCACGAGTAGAACACAAGTGAGTTATGGGCGATATAAGTCATACTGCTTACCAGCATGTCACACTTTGGTTCGGCGGTATTATTGGATGAAGCGGCCCGGACCGACATTACGCGTACGCTTACTCGAGACTGGTTCTACCGACGTGCTTTGCACACAGGTGGCTGGCGGGTGTCAGTTTCTCCAACTTTAGTTGAACCGAGTGTGTCTACGACCGGTCCTTGCGAAGGTTAAAACAGCACCAACTTGACAAACTATCGTTGTGGTTTTGATGTGTAGGTAAGAATGGTTCTTGCTCAGCCCGTAGCAGCCACGTAAAACTTGCAACAACAAAGTAGAGGACGTCTAACTTGTTTTTGCAGGGCATGTTGTGATGTGATATGGTCAAGACGTGATGAGATATAAGTTGTTGTATGAGATGATCATGTTTTGTTGAAGTTATCGGCAACCGGCAAAAGCCTTATGGTTATCTCTCTATTGCATAAGATGCAAGCGCCAAATAATTGCTTTACTTTATCGCTATGTGATAGCAATAGTTGTAAGAGCAATTCTTGGCGAGACAACCATGTGACGACACATTGATATAGATCAAGATGATGGAGATCATGGTGTCATGCCGGTGACGATGGAGATCAAGACGATGCTTTGGAGATGGAGATCAAAGGCACAAGATGATGATGACCATATCATGTCACATATTATGATTGCATGTGATGTTTATCTTTTATACATCTTATTTTGCTTAGTTCGGCGGTAGCTTTATAATATAATCTCTCACTAAATTATCAAGGTATAAGTGTTCTCCCTGAGTATGCACCGTTGCGAAAGTTCTTCGTGCTGAGACACCACGTGATGATCGGGTGTGATAGGCTCTACGTTCAAATACAACGGGTGCAAAACAGTTGCACACGCGGAATACTCAGGTTAAACTTGACGAGCCTAGCATATAAAAGATATGGCCTCGGAACACGCAGACCGAAAGGTCGAGCGTGAATCATATAGTAGATATGATCAACATAGTGATGTTCAACATTGAAACTACTCCATCTCACATGATGATCGGACATGGTTTAGTTGATATGGATCACGTGATCACTTAGAAAATTAGAGGGATGTCTGTCTAAGTGGGAGTTCTTAAGTAATATGATTAATTGAACTTTAAGTTATCATGAACTTAGTCCTGGTAATATTAGCATATCTATGTTGTAGATCAATAGGTCGCGATATTGCTCCCCATTTAATTTTGTTATGTTCCTAGAGAAAACTAAGTTGAAAATTGTTAGTAGCAATGATGCGGACTGGATCCGTGATCTGAGGATTATCCTCATTGCTGCACAAAAGAATTATGTCCTTGATGCACCGCTAGGTGACAGACCTATTGCAGGAGCAGATGCAGACGTTCTGAACGTTTGGCTAGCTCAATATGATGACTACTTGATAGGTTAGTGCACCATGCTTAACGGCTTAGAATCGGGACTTCAAAGACGTTTTGAACGTCATTGAACATATGAGATGTTCCAGGAGTTGAAGTTAATATTTCAAGCAAATACCCGAGTTGAGAGATATGAAGTCTCCAACAAATTCTATAGCTAAAAGATGGAGGAGAATAGCTCAAGGAGTGAGCATGTGCTCAGATTGTCTGGGTACTACAATCGCTTGAATCAACTGGGAGTTAATCCTCTAGATAAAATAGTGATTGAAAGAATTCTCTAGTCACCATCACCAAGTTAGTAGAACTTCGTGATGAACTATAATATGCAAGGGATAACGGAAACAATTCCCAAGCTCTTCGTGATGCTGAAATCGACGAAGGTAGAAATCAAGAAAAGCATCAAGTGTTGATGGTAAACAAAATCACTAGTTTCAAGTAAAGGGACAAAGGGAAGAAAGGGGAACTCCAAGAAGAACAGCAAGCAAGTTGTTGCTCAAGTGAAAAAACCCAAGTCTGGACCTAAGCCTGAAACTGAGTGCTTCTACTGCAAAGGGACTGGTCACTGGAAGCGGAACTACCCCAAGTAATTGGCGGATAAGAAGGATGGAAAAGTGAACAAAGGTATATTTGATATACAGATTATGAAGGAAATATGCCCTAGAGGCAATAATAAAGTTATTATTTATTTCCTTACATCATGATAAAAGTTTATTATTCATGCTAGAATTGTATTAACCGGAAACATAATACATGTGTGAATACATAAACAAACAGAGTGTCACTGGTATGCCTCTACTTGACTAGCTCTTTAATCAAAGATGGTTATGTTTCCTAACCATGGACAAAGAGTTGTTATTTGATTAACGGGATCACATCATTAGTTGAATGATCTGATTGACATGACCCATTCCATTAGCTTAGCACCCGATCGTTTAGTATGTTGCTATTGCTTTCTTCATGACTTATACATGTTCCTATGACTATGAGATTATGCAACTCCCGTTTGCCAGAGGAAAACTTTGTGTGCTACCAAACGTCACAACGTAACTGGGTGATTATAAAGGAGCTCTACAGGTGTCTCCAAAGGTACATGTTGGGTTGGCGTATTTCGAGATTAGGATTTG
This sequence comes from Triticum aestivum, assembly GCF_018294505.1. Lineage (NCBI taxonomy): Eukaryota > Viridiplantae > Streptophyta > Magnoliopsida > Poales > Poaceae > Triticum > Triticum aestivum. The sequence continues at coordinate 419,910,429 of NC_057806.1, read as the reverse complement.
TCACTCCGATTGTTGGAGAGGTATCTCTGGGCCCTCTCGGTAATGCACATCACTTAAGCCTTGCAAGCATTGCAACTAATGAGTTAGTTGCGGGATGATGTATTACAAAACGAGGTAAGAGACTTGCCGGTAACGAGATTGAACTAGGTATAGGATACCGATGATCGAATCTCGGGCAAGTAACATACCGATGACAAAGGAAACAACGTATGTTGTTATGCGGTCTGACCGATAAAAGATCTTCGTAGAATATGTAGGAACCAATATGGGCATCCAGGTTCCGCTATTGGTTATTGACCGGAGACGTGTCTCGGTCATGTCTACATTGTTCTCGAACCCATAGGGTCCGCACGCTTAAGGTTACGATGACAGTTATATTATGAGTTTATGCATTTTGATGTACCGAAGGTTGTTCGGAGTCCCGGATGTGATCACGGACATGATGAGGAGTATCGAAATGGTCGAGACATAAAGATTGATATATTGGAAGCCTATGTTTGGATATCGGAAGTGTTTCGAGTGAAATCGGGATTTTACCGGAGTACCGGGAGGTTACCGGAACCCCCCGGGAGGTATATGGGCCTTAGTGGGCCTTAGTGGAAGAGAGGAGAGGTGGCCATATATGGGCCGCGCGCCCCTCCCCCCCCCCTTGGTCCGAATAGGAGAAGGAGAGGGGGACGGCCCCCCTTCCTCCTCTCTCTCCTCTTTTCCCCCCTCCGGGAATCCTATTCCAACTAGGAAAGGGGGGGAGTCCTACTCCCGGAGGGAGTAGGACTCCTCCTGGTGCGCCTCCTCCTGGCCGGCCAGCCCCCCCCCCTTTGAGCCTTTATATACGGAGGCAGGGGCACCCCCTAGAGACACAACTTGATCCACGTGATCATATCCTTATCCGTGTGCGGTGCCCCCTTCCACCATAGTCCTCGATAATATTGTAGCAGTGCTTAGGCGAAGCCCTGCGACAGTAGAACATCAAGATCGTCACCCGCCGTCGTGCTGACGGAACTCTTCCCCGACACTTTGCTGGATCGGAGTCCGGGGATCATCATCGAGCTGAACATGTGCTAGAACTCGGAGGTGCCGTAGTTTCGGTGCTTGATCGGTCGGGCTGTGGAGACTTACGACTACATCAACCAAGTTAACGCTCATGTTGTCGATCTACAAGGGTACGTAGATCACACTCTCCCCCTCTCGTTGCTATGCATCACCATGATCTTGCGTGTGCGTAGGAAATTTTTTGAAATTACTACGTTCCCTAACAGTGGCATCCGAGCCTAGGTTTTATATGTTGATGTTATATGCATGAGTAGAACACAAGTGAGTTGTGGGCGATATAAGTCATACTGCTTACCAGCATGTCATACTTTGGTTCGGCGGTATTGTTGGACGAAGCGGCCCGGACCGACATTACGCGTACGCTTACGCGAGACCGGTTCTCCCGACGTGCTTTGCACACAGGTGGCTTGCGGGTGACAGTTTCTCCAACTTTAGTTGAACCGAGTGTGGCTACGCCCGGTCCTTGTGAAGGTTAAAACAGCACCAACTTACAAACTATCGTTGTGGTTTTGATGCGTAGGTAAGATTGGTTCTTGCTTAAGCCCATAGCAGCCACGTAAAACATGCAACAACAAAGTAGAGGACGTCTAACTTGTTTTTGCAGGGCATGTTGTGATGTGATATGGTCAAGACATGATGCTAAATTTTATTGTATGAGATGATCATGTTTTGTAACCGAGTTATCGGCAACTGGCAGGAGCCATATGGTTGTCGCTTTATTGTATGCAATGCAATCGTGCTGTAATACTTTACTTTATCACTAAGCAGTAGCGATAGTCGTGGAAGCATAAGATTGGCGAGACGACAACGATGCTACGATGGAGATCAAGGTGTCGCGCCGGTGACGATGGTGATCATGACGGTGCTTCGGAGATGGAGATCACAAGCACAAGATGATGATGGCCATATCATATCACTTATATTGATTGCATGTGATGTTTATCTTTTATGCATCTTATCTTGCTTTGATCGACGGTAGCATTATAAGATGATCTCTCACTAATTATCAAGAAGTGTTCTCCCTGAGTATGCACCGTTGCGAAAGTTCTTCGTGCTGAGACACCACGTGATGATCGGGTGTGATAGGCTCTACGTTCAAATACAACGGGTGCAAAACAATTGCACACGCGGAATACTCAGGTTATACTTGACGAGCCAAGCATATACAGATATGGCCTCGGAACACGGAGACCGAAAGGTCGAGCGTGAATCATATAGTAGATATGATCAACATAGTGATGTTCACCAATGAAACTACTCCATCTCACGTGATGATCGGACATGGTTTAGTTGAATTGGATCACGTAATCACTTAGAGGATTAGAGGGATGTCTATCTAAGTGGGAGTTCTTTAAGTAATATGATTAATTGAACCTAAATTTATCATGAAATTAGTGCCTGATAGTATCTTGCTTGTTTATGTATGATTGTAGATAAATGGCCCGTGCTGTTGTTCCGTTGAATTTTAATGCGTTCCTTGAGAAAGCAAAGTTGAAATATGATGGTAGCAATTACACGGACTGGGTCCGTAACTTGAGGATTATCCTCATTGCTGCATAGAAGAATTACGTCCTGGAAGCACCGCTGGGTGCCAGGCCTGCTGCTGGAGCAACACCAGATGTTATGAACGTCTGGCAGAGCAAAGCTGATGACTACTCGATAGGTCAATGTGCCATGCTTTACGGCTTAGAACCGAGACTTTAACGACATTTTGAACGTCATGGGGCATATGAGATGTTCCAGGAGTTGAAGTTTATATTTCAAGCAAATGCCCGGATTGAGAGATATGAAGTCTCCAATAAGTTCTATAGCTGCAAGAGGGAAGTACCAAAATAATCCAGGAGTGGATCACTGGACGGCGGTCAAGAACATCCTGAAGTACCTGAAAAGGACTAAGGATATGTTTCTCGTATATGGAGGTGACAAAGAGCTCATCGTAAACGGTTACGTTGATGCAAGCTTTGACACTGATCCGGACGATTCTAAATCGCAAACCGGATACGTGTTTACATTAAACGGTGGAGCTGTAAGTTGGTGCAGTTCTAAACAGAGCGTTGTGGCGGGATCTACGTGTGAAGCGGAATACATAGCTACTTCGGAAGCAGCGAATGAAGGAGTCTGGGTGAAGGAGTTCATATCCGATCTAGGTGTCATACCTAGTGCATCGGGTCCAATGAAAATCTTTCGTGACAATACTGGTGCAATTGCCTTGGCGAAGGAATCCAGATTTCACAAAAGAACCAAGCACATCAAAAGACGCTTCAATTCCATCCGGGATCTAGTCCAGGTGGGAGACATAGAGATTTGCAAGATACATACGGATCTGAATGTTGCAGACCCATTGACTAAGCCTCTTCCATGAGCAAAACATGATCAGCACCAAGGCTCCATGGGTGTTAGAATCATTACTGTGTAATCTAGATTATTGACTCTAGTGCAAGTGGGAGACTGAAGGAAATATGCCCGAGAGGCAATAATAAAGTTATTATTTATTTCCTTATATCATGATAAAAGTTTATTATTCATGCTAGAATTGTATTAACCAGAAACATAATACATGTGTGAATACATAAACAAACAGAGTGTCACTGGTATGCCTCTACTTGACTAGCTCGTTAATCAAAGATGGTTATGTTTCCTAACCATGGACAAAGAGTTGTTATTTGATTAACGGGATCACATCATTAGTTGAATGATCAGATTAACATGACCCATTCCATTAGCTTAGCACCCAATCGTTTAGTATGTTGCTATTGCTTTCTTCATGACTTATACATGTTCCTATGACTATGAGATTATGCAACTCCCGTTTGCCAGAGGAACACTTTGTGTGCTACCAAACGTCACAACGTAACTGGGTGATTATAAAGGAGCTCTACAGGTGTCTCCAAAGGTACATGTTGGGTTGGCATATTTCGAGATTAGGATTTGTCACTCCGATTGTCGGAGAGGTATCTCTGGGCCCTCTCGGTAATGCACATCACTTAAGCCTTGCAAGCATTGCAACTAATGAGTTAGTTGCGGGATGATGTACTACAAAACGAGTAAAGAGACTTGTCGATAATGAGATTGAACTAGGTATAGGATACCGATGATCGAATCTCGGGCAAGTAACATACCGATGACAAAGGGAACAACGTATGTTGTTATGCGGTCTGACCGATAAAAGATCTTCGTAGAATATGTAGGAACCAATATGGGCATCCAGGTTCCGCTATTGGTTATTGACCGGAGACGTGTCTCGGTCATGTCTACATTGTTCTCGAACCCGTAGGGTCCGCACGCTTAAGGTTACGATGACAGTTATATTATGAGTTTATGCATTTTGATGTACCGAAGGTTGTTCGGAGTCCCGGATGTGATCACGGACATGACGAGGAGTCTCGAAATGGTCGAGACATAAAGATTGATATATTGGAAGCCTATGTTTGGATATCGGAGGTGTTCCGGGTGAAATCGGGATTTTACCGGAGTACCGGGAGGTTACCGGAACCCCCCGGGAGGTATATGGGCCTTAGTGGGCCTTAGTGGAAGAGAGGAGAGGTGGCCATAGCTGGGCCGCGCGCCCCTCCCCCCCCCCCCTTGGTCTGAATAGGACAAGGAGAGGGGGTCGACTCCCTTTCCTCCTCTCTCTCCTCTTTTCCCCCCTCCGCGAATCCTATTCCATCTAGGAAAGGGGGGGAGTAGGACTCCTCCTGGCGCGCTTCCTCCTGGCCGGCCAGCCCCCCCCCCCTTTGAGCCTTTATATACGGAGGAAGGGGCACCCCCTAGAGACACAAGTTGATCCACGTGATCATATCCTTAGCCATGTGTGGTGCCCCCTTCCACCATAGTCCTCGATAATATTGTAGCGGTGCTTAGGCGAAGCCCTGCGACGGTAGAACATCAAGATCGTCACCACGCCGTCGTGCTGACGGAACTCTTCCCGACACTTTGCTGGATCGGAGTCCGGGGATCGTCATCGAGCTGAACGTGTGCTAGAACTTGGAGGTGCCGTAGTTTCGGTGCTTGATCGGTCGGGCCGTGGAGACATACGACTACATCAACCAAGTTAACGCTTCCGTTGTCGATCTACAAGGGTACGTAGATCACACTCTCCCCCTCTCGTTGCTATGCATCACCATGATCTTGCGTGTGCGTAGGAAATTTTTTGAAATTACTACGTTCCCCAACAGATTATTGATGTGTATATTACTAGTGTTCGTAGCAACCCCTCGGTATTTGATACTGGTTCAGTTGCTAAGAGTAGTAACTTGAAATGGGAGTTGCAGAATGAATAGAGACTAGTTAAGGGTGAAGTGACGATGTGTGTTGGAAGTAGTTCCAGGATTGATATGATCATCATCGCACACTCCCTATACTTTCGGGATTAGTGTTGAACCTAAATAAGTGTTATTTGGTGTTTGCGTTGAGCATGAATATGATTTGATCATGTTTATTGCAATACGGTTATTCATGTAAGTTAGAGAATAATTGTTGTTCTGTTTACATGAATAAAACCTTCTATGGTCATACACCCAATGAAAATGGTTTGTTGGATCTCGATCGTGGTGATACACATTTTTATAATATTGAAGCCAAAAGATGCAAAGTTAATAATGATAGTGCAACTTATTTGTGGCACTGCCGGTTAGGTTATATTGGTGTAAAGCGCATGAAGAAAATCCATGCTGATGGGCATTTGGAATCACTTGATTATGAATCAGTTGATGCTTGCGAACCATGCCTCATGGGCAAGATGACTAAGACTTCGTTCTCCGGAACAATGGACCGAACAACAGATTTGTTGGAAATCATACATACTGATGTATGTGGTCCGATGAATATTGAGGCTCGCGGCAGGTATCATTATTTTCTGATCTTCACAGATGATTTGAGCAGATATGAGTATATCTACTTGATGAAACACAAATCTGAAACATTTGAAAAGTTCAAAGAATTTCAGAGTGAAGTGGAGAATCATTGTAACAAAAATAAAAGTATCTATGATATGATCGCAGAAGTAAAATATTTGAGTTACAAGTTTGGCCTTCAGTTAAAACAATGTGAAAAAGTTTCACTACTCACGCCGCCTGGAACACCATTACAGTGTAATGGTGTGTCCGAACATCGTAACCGTACTTTATTAGATATGGTGCGATCTATGATGTCTCTTACCGATTTACCACTATTGTTTTGGGGTTGTGCATTAGAGACAGCTACATTCACATTAAATAGGGCACCATCTAAATCCGTTGAGACGACACCGTATGAACTATGGTTTGGCAAGAAACCTAAGCTGTCGTTTCTTAAAGTTTGAGGTTGCAATGCTTATGTGAAAAAGTTTCAACCTGATAAGCTCAAACCCAAATCGGAGTAGTGCATCTTCATAGGATACCCAATAGAAAATGTTGGGTACACCTTCTATCACAGATCCGAAGGCAAGATATTCATTGCTGAGAATGGATCCTTTCTAGAGAAGGAGTTTCTCTCGAAAGAAGTGAGTGGGAGGAAAGTAGAACTTGATGAGGTAACTGTACCTGCTCCCTTATTGGAAAGTAGTTCATCACAGAAATCTGTTCCTGTGACTACTACACCAATTAGTGAGGAAGCTAATGATGATGATCATGTAAACTTCAGATCAAGTTACTACCGAACCTTGTAGGAAAACCAGAGTGACATCCGCACCAGAGTGGTATGGTAATCATGTTTTGGAGGTCATGTTACTTGACCATGACGAGCCTATGAACTATGAGGAAGCGATGATGAGCCCAGATTCCACGAAATGGCTTGAGGCCATAAAATCTGAGATGGGATCCATGTATGAGAACAAAGTGCGGACTTTGGTTGACTTGCCCGATGATCAGCAAGCCATAAAAAATAAATGGATCTTCAAGAAGAAGACGGACGGTGATAGTAGTGTTACTATCTACAAAGCTAGAATTGTCGCAAAAGTTTTTTGACAAGTTCAAGGTGTTGACTACGATGAGAGTTTCTCACTCGTATCTATGCTTAAGTCTGTCTGAATCATGTTAGCAATTGCTGCATTTTATGAAATCTGGCAAATTGATAAACAAAACTGCATTCCTTAATGGATTTATTAAAGAAGAGTTTATGATGCAACCAGAAGGTTTTGTCAATCCTAAAGGTGCTAACAAAATATGCAAGCTCCAGAGATCCATCTATAGACTAGTGCAAGCATCTCGGAGTTGGAATATACGCTTTGATAAGTTGATCAAAGCATATAGTTTTATACAGACTTGCGGTGAAGCCTGTATTTACAAGAAAGTGGGTGGGAGCACTACAGCATTTCTGATAAATATGTGTGAATGACATATGGTTGATCGGAGATAATGTAGAATTATTCTGCAAAGCATACTGTTTGAAAGGAGTTTTTCAAAGAAAGACCTCAGTGATGCTGCTTACATATTGAGCATCAAGATCTATAGAGATAGATCAAGACGTTTGATAAGTTTTCAATGAGTACATACCTTGACAAGATTTTGAAGTAGTCAAAATGGAACAGTCAAAGAAGGAGTTCTTGCTTGTGTTACAAAGGTGTGAAGTTGAGTAAGACTCAAAACCCAACCACGGCAGAAGATAGAGAGAGAATGAAAGTCATTCCCTATGCCTCAGCCATAGGTTCTATAAAGTATGCCATGCTGTGTACCAGACCTATTGTATACCCTGCCCTGAGTTTGGCAAGGGAGTACAATAGTGATCTAGGAGTAGATCACTGGACATTGGTCAAAATTATCCTTAGTGGAATAAGGATATGTTTCTCGATTATGGAGGTGACAAAAGGTTCGTCGTAAAGGGTTACGTCGATGCAAGTTTTGACACTGATCCAGATGACTCTAAGTCTCAATCTAGATACATATTGAAAGTGGGAGCAATTAGCTAGAGTAGCTCCATGCAGAGCATTGTTGACATAGAAATTTGCAAAATACTTACGGATCTGAATGTGGCAGACCCGTTGACTAAACTTCTCTCACAAGCAAAACATGATCACACCTTAGTACTCTTTGGGTGTTAATCACATAGTGATGTGAAATAGATTATTGAATCTAGTAAACCCTTTTGGGTGTTGGTCACATGTCGATGTGAACTATGGGTGTTAATCACATGGTGATGTGAACTATTGATGTTAAATCACATGGCGATGTGAACTAGATTATTGACTCTAGTGCAAGTGGGAGACTGAAGGAAATATGCCCTAGAGGCAATAATAAAGTTATTATTTATTTTCTTATATCATGATAAATGTTTATTATTCATGCTAGAATTGTATTAACCGGAAACATAATACATGTGTGAATACATAGACAAACAGAGTGTCACTAGTATGCCTCTACTTGACTAGCTCATTGATCAAAGATGGTTATGTTTCCTAACCATAGACATGAGTTGTCATTTGATTAACTGGATCACATCATTAGGAGAATGATGTGTTTGACTTGACCCATTTCGTTAGCATAGCACTTGATCGTTTAGTTTGTTGCTATTGCTTTCTTCATGACTTATACATGTTCCTATGACTATGAGATTATGCAACTCCCATTTACCGGAGGAACACTTTGTGTGCCACCAAACGTCACAATGTAACTGGGTGATTATAAAGGTGCTCTACAGGTGTCTCCGAAGGTAATTGTTGGGTTGGCGTATTTCGAGATTAGGATTTGTCACCCCGATTGTCGGAGAGGTATCTCTGGGCCCTCTCGGTAATGCACATCACTTAAGCCTTGCAAGCATTGCAACTAATGAGTTAGTTGCAGGATGATGTATTACGGAATGAGTAAAAGAGACTTGCCGGTAACGAGATTGAACTAGGTATTGAGATACCGACGATCGAATCTCGGGCAAGTAACATACCGATGACAAAGGGAACAACGTATGTTGTTATGCGGTATGACTGATAAAGATCTTCGTAGAATATGTAGGAGCCAATATGAACATCCAGGTTCCGCTATTAGTTATTGACCGGAGACGTGTCTCGGTCATGTCTACATAGTTCTCGAACCCATAGGGTCCGCACGCTTAAGGTTTCGATGACAGTTATATTATGAGTTTATGAGTCTTGATGTACCGAAGGAGTTCGGAGTCCCGGATGAGATCAGGGACGTGACGAGGAGTCTCGAAATGGTCGAGATGTAAAGATTGATATATTGGACGACTATATTCAGACATCGGAAAGGTTCCGAGTGATTCGGGTATTTTTCGAAGTACCGAAGAGTTACAAGAATTCGCCAGGGAGTATATGGGCCTTATTGGGCCATACGGGAATAGAGGAGAGAGGCCAAAAGGAAGGAGGCGCGCGACCCCCCCTCTGGTCCGAATTGGACAAGGGGTGCAGCCCACTTTTCCTTGTTCCTCTCCCCCTCTTTCCTTCTCTCCTACTCCAACAAGGGAAGGAGGAGTCCTACTCCCGGTGGGAGTAGGACTCCCCCCTTGGCGCGCTCTCCTCCTAGGTCGGCCGCCTCCCTCCCTTGCTCCTTTATATACGGGGGCAGGGGGGCACCCCAGAGACACAACAGTTGATCATTGATCTCTTAGCCTTGTGCGGTGCCCCCTCCACCATAGTCCTCGATAATATTGTAGTGGTGCTTAGGCGAAGCACTGCGACAGTAGAACATCAAGATCGTCACCACACCGTCGTGCTGACGGAACTCTTCCCCGACATTCTGCTGGATCGGAGTCCGGGGATCGTCATCGAGCTGAACGTGTGCTAGAACTCGGAGGTGTCGTAGTTTCGGTGCTTGATCGGTCGGGCCGTGAAGACGTACGACTACATCCACCGCGTTGTGCTAATGCTTCCGCTTTTGGTCTACGAGGGTATGTAGACAACACTCTCTCCTCTCGTTGCTATGCATCACCATGATCTTCTGTGTGTGTAGGAAATTTTTTGAAATTACTACGTTCCCCAACAGTGTTTGTTGAGACCGATGAATTGTGGGTTTATGATCAAGTCTATCTATGAATAATATTTGAATCTTCTCTGAATTCTTTTATGTATGATTGGTTATCTTTGCAAGTCTCTTCGAATTATCAGTTTGGTTTGGCCTACTTGATTGGTTGTTCTTGCCATGGGAGAAGTGCTTAGCTTTGGGTTCGATCTTGTGGTGTCCTTTCCCAGTGACAGAAGGGGCAGCAAGGCACGTATTGTATTGTTGCCATCGAGGATAACAAGATGGTGTTTTTATCATATTGCATGAAACTATCCCTCTACATCATGTCATCTTGCTTAAGGCGTTACTCTGTTTTTAACTTAATACTCTAGATGCATGTTGGATAGCGGTCGATGAGTGGAGTAATAGTAGTAGATGCAGAATCGTTTCGGTCTACTTGTCTCGGACGTGATGCCTATATACATGATCATACCTAGATATTCTTATAACTATGCTCAATTCTGTCAATTGCTCAACAGTAATTTGTTCACCCACCGTAGAATACTTATGCTCTTGAGAGAAGCCACTAGTGAAACCTATGGCCCCCGGGTCTCTTTCTCATCATATCAATCTCCATCACTTTATTATTGCTTTGCTTTTACTTTACCTTTTACTTTTCACTTTGCATCTCTATATCAAAAATACCAAAAATATTATTTATCATCTCTATCATATCTCACTTTCGTAAGTGACCGTGAAGGGATTGACAACCCCTAAGCGCGTTGGTTGCGTTGAGCTACTGTTTTTGTGTAGGTACAAGGGACTCGAGCGTAGCCTCCTACTGGATTGATACCTTGGTTCTCAAAAACTGAGGGAAATACGTACGCTACTTTGCTACATCATCCTATGCTCTTCGGGGAAATCCAACGCAGTGCTCAAGAGGTAGCAAGAAGAATTTCTGGCGCCGTTGCTGGGGAGTCTGCGCAAAATTCAACATACCAAGTACCCATCACAATCCCTATCTCCTGCATTACTTTATTTGCCATTTGCCTCTCGTTTTCCTCTCCCCCACTTCACCCTTGCCGTTTTATTCGCCCTCTCTCTCTCTCTCTATTCTCCCTCTCTATTTGTCTCTTTTTCCCGTTTGTTTGCTCATGTGTTAATTCGTTTGCTTGTCGTTATGGCTAGTCTCATATCTTCTCTGTTGTCCCCCGAGAATGAAGTTCTAAATTTTAAGCAAAGGCTAGGAGAGAACTTAAAAGATGTCTGGTTGAGAATAATGGAATCTCATCATAATTGTACCTCCGAAATAAATTTGAGAATTCTGCTTCGAAATTTTTATGTTGGATTAAATATGTCTTATAGACAACTCTTGGATTGCGTTGCCAATAGCAATTTTATTGGAATCGATCCCCATATTGCACTTGAAATTATAGAAGGTATTGTGGGAACACTACCTGAACAAAAGGGGCCTCATCCTACTCAGGAAGAGATACAAGTTTTTGAAAAAAATTGTGAAGTTACTAAAATCTTGCACAAATCTCTTGAACCTCTTAAGAACATTAGTGGAAATATTCACCGCATGAATATGTTGATTACCCTTTGCAATAAGCGGTTGTATTCATTAGATCTAAAAATTTCAGAATATGAAGGGAATCGTAAAGAACCTCCCGGATTCGAGCTTGACTCTGCTAAAAAGTTGAAAACCAAAGATGGCAACAACAAGATCTATTCTTGCTCGTTATGCCTAGCTAGGGGCGTTAAACGATAGCACTTGTTGGGAGGCAACCCAATTTTATTTTTATTCCTTGCTTTTTGCTCCTGTTTAGTAATAAATAATTTATTTAGCCTCTGTTATGGTTGTGTTTTTTGTGTTTAATTAGTGTTTGTGCCAAGTAGAACCGTTGGGAAGACTTGGGGAAAGTCTTGTTGAACTTGCTGTAAAAAACAGAAACTTTAGCGCTCACGAGAACTGCTGTCATTTTTATTTGGAAAGTGCTATTTAGTTAATTTTTTCAGATGATTAATAGATAAATTCCTCACGTCCATCAATTTATTATAGAATTTTTGGGGTTCCAGATCTTGCGCTAGCTACAGATTACTACAGACTGTTCTGTTTTTGACAGATTCTGTTTTTCGTGTGTTCTTTGCTTATTTTGATGAATCTATGGCTAGTAAAATAGTTTATAATCCATAGAGAAGTTGGAATACAGTAGGTATAACACCAATATAAATAAAGAATGAGTTTATTACAGTACCTTGAAGTGGTCTTTTGTTTTCTTTCGCTAACGGAGCTCACGAGATTTTCTGCTTTAAGTTTTGTGTTGTGAAGTTTTCAAGTTTTGGGTAAAGTGATGGATCATGGAACAAGGAGTGGCAAGATCCTAAGCTTGGGGATGCCCAAGGGACCCCCAAGATAATCTAAGGACACCTAAAAGCCAAAGCTTGGGGATGCCCCAGAAGGCATCCCCTCTTTCGTCTACTTCTATCGGTAACTTTACTTGGAGCTATATTTTTTATTCACCACACGATATGTGTTTTGCTTGGAGCGTCTTTTATGATTTGAGTCTTTGCTTGTTAGTCTACCACAATCATCCTTGATGTGCACACCTTTTGAGAGAGCCATACATAATTTGGAATTTGATATAATACTCTATATGCTTCACTTATATCTTTTGAGCTTTATAGTTTTGCTCTAGTGCTTCACTTATATCTTTTAAGAGCACGGTGGTGGATTTGTTTTATAGAAACTATTGTTCTCTCATGCTTCACTTAGATTATTTTGAGAGTCTTAATAGCATGGTAATTTTCTTAAAATCCTAATATGCTTGGTATGCAAGATTAATAATAAAACTTTCTTTTGAGCATGTTGAAAACTAAGAAAAGTTTGATGCTTGATGATTGTTTTGAGATATGGAGGTAATAATATCAAAGTCATGCTAGTTGAGTAGTTATGAAATTGAGAAATACTTGTGTTGAGGTTTGCAAGTCCCGTAGCATGCACGTATAGTAAACATTATGCAACAAATTTGAAACATGAGGTGTTATTTGATTGTCTTCCTTATGAGTGGCGGTTGGGGACGAGCGATGGTCTTTTCCTACCAATCTATCCCCCTAGGAGCATGTGCGTAGTGCCGAGGTTTTTGATGACTTGTAGATTTTTGCAATAAGTATGTGAGTTCTTTATGACTAATGTTGAGTCCATGGATTATACGCACTCTCACCCTTCCATCCTTGCTAGCCTCTTCGGTACCGTGCATTGCCCTTTCTCACATTGAGAGTCGGCGCAAACTTCGCCGGTGCATCCAAACCCCGTGATATGATACGCTCTTTCACACATAAACCTCCTTATATCTTCCTCAAAACAGTCACCATACCTACCTATTATGGCATTTCCATAGCCATTCCGAGATATATTGCCATGCAACTTTCCATCATTCCGTTCATCATGACACATTCATCATTGTCATATTGCTTAGCATGATCATGTAGTTGACATAGTATTTGTGGCAAAGCCGCCGTTCATAATTCTTTCATACATGTCACTCTTGATTCATTGCATATCCCGGTACACCGCCGGAGGCATTCATATAGAGTCATCTTTGTTCTAGTATCGAGTTGTAATCATTGAGTTGTAAATAAATAGAAGTGTGATGATCATCATTATTAGAGCATTGTCCCAAGTGAGGAATAAATAAAAAAAGAGAGAAAGGCCATAAAAAGAGAAGGCCCCAAAAAAGAGAAAGGCCATAAAAAAAAGAAAAGGCCCAAAAATGAGAGAAAAAGAGAGAAGGGACAATGTTACTATCCTTTTACCACACTTGTGCTTCAAAGTAGCACCATGATCTTCATAGTAGAGAGTCTCTCATGTTATCACTTCCATATACTAGTGGGAATTTTTAATTATAGAACTTGGCTTATATATTCCAACAATGGGCCTCCTCAAGTGCCCTAGGTCTTCGTGAGAAAGCAAGTTGGATGCACACCCACTAGTTTCTTTTGTTGAGCTTTCATACATTTATAGCTCTAATGCATCCGTTGCATGGCAATCCCTACTCCTTGAATTAACATCAATCGGTGGGCATCTCCATAGCCCATTGATTAGCCTCGTTGATGTGAGACTTTCTCCCTTTTGTCTTCTCCACATAACCCCCTCATTATATTCTATTCCACCCATAGTGTTATGTCCATGGCTCGCGCTCATATATTGCGTGAAAGTTTATAGGTTTGAGATTACTAAAGTATGAAACAATTGCTTGGCTTGTCATCGGGGTTGTGCATGATGAGAGCATTCTTGTGTGACGAAAATGAAACATGACTAAACTATAGTATGATTTTGTAGGGATGAACTTTCTTTGGCCATGTTATTTTGAGAAGACATAATTGCTTAGTTAGTATGCTTGAAGTATTATCATTTTTATGTCAATATGAACTTCTGTCTTGAATCTTTCGGATCGGAATATTCATACCACAATTAAGAAGAATTACATTAAAATTATGCCAAGTAGCACTCCGCATCAAAAATTCTGTTTTTATCATTTACCTACTCGAGGACGAGTAGGAATTAAGCTTGGGGATGCTTGATACATCTCCAACGTATCTATAATTTTTGATTGCTCCATGCTATATTATCTACTGTTTTGGACATTATTAGGCTTTATTATCCACTTTTATATTATTTTTGGGACTAACCTATTAACCGGAGGCCCAGCCCAGAATTGTTGTTTTTACCTGTTTTAGGGTTTCAAAGAAAAGGAATATCAAACGGAGTCCAAACGGAATGAAACCTTCGGGAACGTGATTTTCTCACCGAATACAACTCAGGAGACTTGGACCCTACGTCAAGCCAACTAACAGGAGGCCACGAGGTAGGGGGCGCGCCTACCCCCCCCCCCCAGGCGTGCCACCCACCCTCGTGGGCCCTCTGTTGCTCCACCGACGTACTTCTTCCTCCTATATATATCCACGTACCCCCAAACGATCGGGGACGGAGCCAAAAACCTAATTCCACCGCCGCAACTTTTTGTATCCACGAGATCCCATCTTGGGGCCTCTTCCGGAGATCCGCCGGAAGGGGCATCGATCACGGAGGGCTTCTACATCATCATCCAAGCCTCTCTGATGAAGTGTGAGTAGTTTACTTCAGACCTACGGGTCCATAGTTAGTAGCTAGATGGCTTCTTATCTCTTTTTGGATCTCAATACAATGTTCTCCCCCTCTCTCATGGAGATCTATTCGATGTAATCTTCTTTCTGCGGTGTGTTTGTTGAGACCGATGAATTGTTGGTTTATGATCAAGTCTATCTATGAATAATATTTGAATCTTCTCTGAATTCTTTTATGTATGATTGGTTATCTTTGCAAGTCTCTACGAATTATCAATTTGGTTTGGCCTACTAGATTGGTTGTTCTTGCCATGGGAGAAGTGCTTAGCTTTGGGTTCGATCTTGCGGTGTCCTTTCCCAGTGACAGAAGGGGCAGCAAGGCACGTATTGTATTGTTGCCATCGAGGATAATAAGATGGGGTTTTTATCATATTGCATGAAACTATGCCTCTACATCATGTCATCTTGCTTAAGGCATTACTCTGTTTTTAACTTAGTACTCTAGATGCATGCTGGATAGCGGTCGATGAGTGGAGTAATAGTAGTAGATGCAGAATTGTTTCGGTCTAATTGTCTCGGACGTGATGCCTATATACATGATCATACCTAGATATTCTCATAACTATGCTCAATTCTGTCAATTGCTCAACAGTAATTTGTTCACCCACTATAGAATACTTATGCTCTTGAGAGAAGCCACTAGTGAAACCTATGGCCCCCGGGTCTCTCTCTCATCATATCAATCTCCATCACTTTATTATTGCTTTGCTTTTACTTTACCTTTTACTTTTCACTTTGCATCTCTATATCAAAAATACCAAAAATATTATTTATCATCTCTATCAGATCTCACTTTTGTAAGTGACCGTGAAGGGATTGACAACCCCTAAGCGCGTTGGTTGCATTGAGCTATTGTTTTTGTGTAGGTACAAGGGACTCGAGCGTAGCCTCCTACTGGATTGATACCTTGGTTCTCAAAAACTGAGGTAAATACTTACGCTACTTTGCTGCATCATCCTCTCCTCTTCGGGGAAATCCAACGCAGTGCTCAAGAGGTAGCAGTGTCTTGCATTGCCATGCCATCTGCTTAGATTAGACATGCTTTGTGTGAATGCCTCCTATTTGCTTTCTATATCAGATATGTGAATTATGCAATGCCATGTTTTTCAGCCAGTTATCATATATGTGAATTCTGCACCGCCATGGAGCCAGGCATCATATATGTGAATTATCTCATGCCATCTTTTTTTTCATTACGTATTTCATTTATCGACAATCTATGTATATTGAACTACTCTTCATGTGTATCAGCCATTTGAGCCGGTTATGGAAAAATCTGGAGTGAAAACAAGGTCTTCACAGCAGGCAATGGTACCTATTGAAGCATATATCTCGATGGTTACAGGGAGCTCCTCAGATGTGACGCCCGGATAATCAGACTACAGTAACCCTCTACCAATGATGCCACGTCAACGCGATGACTGTTATCAATCTCGCGATGATTAAAATCCCGATCGAATTCACATTTAAAATAAAGCTAAACGATAAAAGTTTTCAAACCGTAAATCTAAAATGTTCACAATACGCTACAGATTGCCCTGATCATTGCCATGTTGAAACCAACTTCACTTGACCCACAAGTAAATTCCTAGAAATTAATAAGTGGTCCAACAATGAATAAAATGGCCTTTTCAAAATTAATGATTATTTATTTAACTCCAATTGCCCCCAAACTTTTTCTGCTAACTCAAAATAATCCCTATTATTTATGTGCCAAATTTCATGTTCACCAAAAATCGTTTAGTACAAAAGGAAAATAGAAAACGGTGTCAAAAATATAAAACAGAAAAGGATAAAAAGAATATGGGCCTAGAGATCTACTGTGCACATGGCCCCTAGTGGCCTCGGTGCACACACGGCCTAGCCCACCTCGTTCCATCCCTTCCTCTTGCTATAGAGGACGGGGGAGGGCGTGGCGGCCATCCGCCGGCCATGGCTGCGCCAGGCCGTGCGTGGCGCCATCCCCGACCTCCTCGACGCCTTTAAGGCATCCCCGCGCCCCCAAACCCTAGCAAACCCTAGCCCTCTCCCTTCTCCTCCCTCGCGCCGTTCTCTCCTCCGCAACATACAACCAAACGGCGCCCTCCATGGCCGCCGTCGTCGTCATGGCCACCGGCCTCCCTGTCGCCTGAGAAGATGTCCAGGAGGACCACCACCCTCGACTCCATCTATCCCGAGCATCAAATCGAGCCGGGACGTCTCATACGCTAGCCATCAACTTGGTCATCTCCGCGTACATCGTCTTCGTCCGCCGTCGATTGCCGTTACTCCAGTCCATCCCTGACGCACCCCCGAGCACACTGACTTGCCCTATAGCCCCGTTGTGAGCTCCCTTCGATTTCCCCTTTGTTTTCCCGTCGATTTCGTGTCGTACTACTGAAGCCTACAAGCACCGAGCTCCATCGTCCGCCATGGCCGGACCTCACCGTGGCCGCACCCGCGCTCTTGCGTGCACCTACCCGAACCCATTACGCGCACCCTGGCCGCGACAGGCCGTGCACCGGCCGCACCCCGCCGCTCCCATTGTCGTGTGTTGTGCCCGCAACTGCTACTTTTTGCAGCTGCCTGCTGCGCTGAACTGCTTGTCCCACTGCTCTCAGCTGCTGTTTATTACTGATGTATCTGCTAATTGTTGTTACTGCTGCTTCGTGCTTAGGCCGCTGCTATGCTGCTCTGTTGCTGGTACTACTGCTGCCCACTACCACCGGCTGCTGCTGCTACTGGCCATGGCCATGGCCATGGCCAAGTGTGGTGTGTGGTGTGTGTGCAGCGTATGTGTGTTCTGAGTGTGGCCGGCCCTTTGCTAGCTTAGGGGCTAATCCCTAGTTAAACAAGCCCCTTTGTTAGACTAATTTTATTTGACCTAGCTTTAGTTGTACCCTATGACATGTGGGACAGCCCCTGTAAAACAGAAAAAAAAAGTGTAGGATCGAAAGTATGTCTAGAGGGGGGGTGATTAGACTACTTGACCAAATAAAAACTTAACCTTTTCCCAATTTTAGTTCTTGGCAGATTTTGGCTATTTTAGGACAAGTCAAGCAATCATCACACAATTCAAGCAAGCATGCAAAGAGTATATTGGCAGCGGAAAGTAAAGCATGCAACTTGCAAGAATGTAAAGGGAAGGGTTTGGAGAATTCAAACGCAATTGGAGACACGGATGTTTTTCCCGTGGTTCGGATAGGTGGTGCTATCCTACATCCACGTTGATGGAGACTTCAACCCACGAAGGGTAACAGTTGCGCGAGTCCACACAGGGCTCCACCCAAGGGCAACGGTTGCGTGAGTCCACACAGGGCTCCACCCACGAAGGGTCCACGAAGAAGCAACCACCCACAAAGGGTCCACGAAGAAGCAACCTTGTCTATCCCACCATGGCCATCGCCCACGAAGGACTTGCCTCACTAGCGGTAGATCTTCACGAAGTAGGCGATCTCCTTGCCCTTACAAACTCCTTGGTTCAACTCCACAATCTTGTCGGAGGCTCCCAAGTGACACCTAGCCAATCTAGGAGACACCACTCTCCAAGGAGTAACAAATGGTGTGTAGGTAATGAACTCCTTGCTCTTGTGCTCCAAATGATAGTCCCCCCAACACTCAACTCTCTCTCATAGGATTTGGATTTGGTGGAAAGAAGATTTGAGTGGAAAGCAACTTGGGAAGGCTAGAGATCAAGATTCATATGGTAGGAATGAAATATCTTGGTCTCAACACATGAGTAGGTGGTTCTCTCTCAGAACATATGAGTTGGAATGGTGTGTGTGTTCTGATGGCTCTCTCACTGAATGAGAAAGAGGTGGAGGGGTATATATAGCCTCCACACAAAATCCAACCGTTACACACAATTTACCAATCTCGGTGGGACCGAATCAGAAAACTCGGTCTGACCGAAATAGTAAACCTAGTGACCGTTAGGAATTTCGGTGGGACTGACATGCAACTCGGTAGGACCGATTCGGTTAGGGTTTGGGCATAACGTAATCTCGGTGAGACTGATTACACAAACTCGGTGAGACCGAATTTGGTAACTAGCTAACCACACAGTTGGTCAGGCAAACTCGGTGGGACCGATTTGCTCTTTCGGTGAGACCGAGTGGAACTCGGTGAGACCGAAAAGTTACAAAGGGGAAACACTGAGTTTACATTGCAATCTCGGTGGGACCGATTCGCTCTTTCGGTAGGACCGAAAAGTTAGGAAAGGGAAACAGAGAGTTTGCAACCCCATCTCGGTGAGACCGAGATCCCTATCGGTAGGACCGAACTGCTAGGGTTTGGCAGTGGCTAATGACAAGTGAAACTCGGTGGCGCCGGATAGGAAGAATCGGTAGGACCGAGTTTGGCTTAGGGTTTAGGTCATATGTGGATATGGAAAAATAGTTGAGGGTTTTGGAGCATATCACTAAGCACATGAAGCAAGAGGCTCATTAAGCAACACCTCATCCCTCCTTAATAGTATTGGCTTTTCCTAAGGACTCAATGTGATCTTGGATCACTAAAATATAAAATGAAGAGTCTTGAGCTTTTGAGCTTGAGCCAATCCTTTGTCCTTAGCATTTTGAGTGTTCCACTTTCACATCCATGCCATGCCAATCATTGAGCTTTCCTGAAACAATCATCTTGGAATAGCATTAGCTCAATGAGCTATATGTTGTTATGAATTACCAAAACCACCTAGGGATAGTTGCACTTTCAATCTCCCCCTTTTTGGTAATTGATGACAACATATAGATCAAAGCTTCGACAAAAGATAATAATCATGAAATTTATCGTCGCTTTGAGAAGTATGTGATAAGTAAGAGCTCCCCCTAAATTTGTGCATATTTAAAATTTGCTTTTGGACTGCAAATGCACAAAGAATTAGAATTATGGGTTACTCTTCCATGTCACATACATTTTGGTGGAGCGCTCAAAAATGATAAGAATGAAATACATGCACTCATCACCAAGAACAATGAATGATCACAAACGATAGATAGAATGATAATATTTAAGCAAGCATTAAGCAAACATTAAGTGTAGCTTATGATCAAACACATGATCATCAATGTCTACTATCAAGCACTCAAAAGCAAATAAGTTCGAAAAAAAACCAAATAAAACAAGAGAGAATAAAAGCAACACTCTCTCTCGAAGCCTATGATCTATACATTTTCTCCCCCTTTGGCAACAAGTTACCAAGAAGTTCCTAGAAAATGCATAGTGCTAAGTCGACGCTCAGGCTTGATCTTCAGGTGGTGGTGGAGTCCGGAGCACTCCAAGGACGAAGCCTTCAGTAGACGTGGTCGGAGTCGAGGCTGAAGTGGATGTCGGAGCTGGTGGAACTGAGGCTGCGGCTGGTGCAGACGTTGTAGCTCTGGTGTCAGCAACTGGCAGTGCAGACGACCTCGGACCTCGTGGCACCCTCGCAAAAGCATCAGTCGTGGTCCTGCCTCTCCTCTCATTCATGTCCTCCTGGAGCTGCTCCACGGTAGTTTGTATCTCTGTCACCTTGATGTCCAAGTCACAGAACCTTTGTTCCATGATCCTCTCTAAACTCGCCTGGTTCTGAGTCAGGGTGGCTATACTCTGCTCAATCCGCAGGGTGGACGCAATCAGGTAACCAAGCTGCTCTTGTTTGGTTTTCAGGAAGTAATCAGATGCCTCCGCTTGAGTAGGCATCCTGGCAGCTTTCTCCTTCTTCGCCTTCTCCTTCTGAGCTTGTGCATGGGCAGATGATGGTTCATTCTCAGTCATAACAACTTCATTGTTCTTGAAATCTGGACGGATGGGCAGGTGTTCCTTATCCAACAAATATACGCCCGTGCCCATCTTGGAGTTGATGAGCTCCTGAATCTGAGGGGCATATCCACAGCTCCTCTTCTGATCTGCCGCAGTCCTTTTGATCGTTTCCACTATGAGGCTCATGACTTTGAATTTTTGAGGCACGTCAAAAACATGAAGCAAATTGATCGCGTGACCTCTGATCATCTTGTGATCTCCAGACTTGGGCAGAAGGGTGTGCCTAAGGATCCAGTTGATCGTAGGCAATCCTGATAGCAGATAATGCACTGAGCCAAACTTGAACGTGTCAAGTGCTTCATTCGGAATCTCCTTGTACATGTTGGACATGGAGTTGTGGTCCATCTTTTTCTTGGCATAAATGTCCAAGTCATCTGCTTGCTCCTCTGGAGCATTGATTAGCTTCGCCCATTCCTCAACAGTAGAGTTGTACCTTGTACCTTCTGACATCCATGTGATCCTGCCATCCGGATAAAAGTGTGCTGTGGAGTAGAATTGCATGATCAATTCCTCGTTCCACTTTGTGAGCTTCTGCCCAACAAAGTCTGCAACTCCACACGCACTAAAGCTATCAAATACTCCAGGGTAGTACTCTTCATTGTCCTTGATATAGGTCCAGTCGACCCATCTCATGTCACATACAATTGGCTTCTTGTCAAGTAGCACTATCTCATAGAAATCCTGCTGCTCCTTGGTATGAAACCTGTAGTCCACTGCAGTCCTTCTCCTAGAGGCGTATGGATCTGCTTCTCTCCATTTCCTGAGCCCTGAGTCTCTCCTGAGCTTCATATCCTCAGCCAAAGGATGAGCATCGTTGTGGTATGGGATCTTGAACTTGAGCTTCCGAAGGACATTTTCTTCCTCATCCTCTGCAACAGTCTCAGGCACTGGGGCCTTGTTCTTCTCAGTGGCTGGGATGCTTCTTGTGTTTCTCTTTGGTGCACTCTTAGGCTTAGATGCAGCCTTAGGTGCTTCCTTGGGCTTGGATGCAGCTCCCCCTGACCTTATGGCATCTCCCATAAGCTTGGGTGCCTTGGGCGCTGGTGCAGCTGCCTCTTCTTCCTCTTCCTCTTCCATGATGGAAGCTTTGCCAAGCACCCTAGCCACAGTCTTTTTCACCCTCTCCTTTCTTTTCTTGCCCTCAGCTGCAGCTGGCTCTTGGGAAGTGGGCTTCTCAGTCGAGGCTCTAGCCTTTGACATGGGCTGCCTGCCTGCTGGCCTTTTGATCTTCAGACCTGGCTTAGTGCCTTGGGCTGGCTCAATTCTCTTGGAAGTGGCCTCTTCCTCTGCCACATAGTCCTCATCTTCAGAATCTGAGGTTTTCTTCTTCCTTTGCCTAGTGGCAGCTTTAGGCAGGTTGCTGGGTGTGCTCCTGCTGCCATCATCTGAGGAACTTGAGGGACTAGTGCCCTCACTCAACTGCACTTGCTCCTCTGACAAGTTTTGGCTGTCACTCTGGTCTGACATGATGCAAACTGACTGCTGACCCTGTGAATAGATTATAGAGGAGATAGAGTGGATGAGCATCACAAAATGCAGAGATTTTTGCAAAAGAATAATTCAAAAACCTAGTTTTAGTTTCCCACTGAAATCATCTCGGATCTACCGACTTTCAAACTCGGTGATACCGAAGCAGTTTTGGAACCTAAACTAGTGAACTCGGTAGGACCGAGTCACAGTTCGGTGGCACCGAGACTGCTAGGGTTTCACTGAGTTCAAAAATCGGTCACACCGATAAGTAATTCTCGGTCAGACCGAGTCTCACTTGTGCAATGGCATAAGCCAAATCGGTGGGACCGAGTTTTTCAACTCGGTGGGTCCGAGATGGTTTCGGCGGAGACCTAAACCTAGAATTTTCGAATCAAACCTAATCTATGAGCGTTTTGACTGGATAGGAGTTTATCAAACGTGGCTAGAAACAATATGATCACAATGTGCTAGGAATCAGATTGAGGAATAGCACAAAGATCAAGTCCATACCCTAGTTCGGCGGGGACTTGCTACGGCGGCAACGGCGGGGCAGAAATCCCGTTGACGGCGACGGAGACCAGCGACTGGAGGCTGCTGGCGGCGAGAAGACGATCCGGAGACCTCGAGGGCAGAGCAGGCTATCGCGCGGGCGAAGGGGTTCGGAGAAATTTCCAAATTTTGCCCGTGACTATATATAGCCCGACCCTGTCGGTGTGACCGAGTGGAACAACTCGGTGGCACCGAGATTCATAACTGCGTGCAGTTATTGAAACTCGGTGTGACCGAAAGGTTCAAATCGGTTGCACCGAGATCGAAAACCTAGATCAACTTAATGATCTCGGTAGGACCGAAAGTGGAGTATCGGTCAGACCGAGAATCATAAAGAGGTTTTGGAAGTTTAAGTCTATGACGAATCGGGGACTCCGAGCGCTCCTCACACAGAGTGGTTCGAATCTGACTTGATCAAATTTTGTGATGCAGCATGAATAGAGTTTGAGACGAGAAAAGCATAGATAGCTAGAGGAGGTTCTTAGGCATTCTTGTCCATCCACTTGGCAAAAAAAGAGATAAAGCCAAACAATCAAAGCAACAAGTGGATGTCCTCGAATGAGTAAAATATGCAACCAGTATGCTCACACAATAAGATGGCAAATGAAATATGTGGCAAGGCATGCACAACCAATTCTAGCATCTATCAAGCAATTTGCGATGACTAGGTCATCTATATATGAGTATATTGACTTAGGAGTCAAGTGAGAACACTTGATCATAGGTCATACTCATCATTTAAGCTCAAGTGGGGTTACCACTTTTACATAAAGCATTGTTGTGTTCACATCTTTAGAGTTGCTTTAGCTCAAGTCTTAGAGTAAAGCTCCCCCTAGATGTGATATCCCCCCTAAGAGGGATGAACTAACCTTGGGTTTTGTCGATGATGACTTCATGTAGATATTGAAGATGTGGATGCTCAATGTTGATGTAGATCTCTTGGAGCTATCCATTTGAGTGAATTGCACTTTCAATACCTACATGGGTTAGTCCCACAAGGAACAAACAAGGATATCCATAGACATAGAGTGATGCACACAAAAGATGATGTCCATGAAAACTTTTAGGTTACCTTGTCCCTTGTCTTACCAACAAGAGGGTTTGTGACTCCTTGAACTAGTGCAAGATGTGGAAGTTGATTGCACTTGTTCTTGCCAAAATGATAAGAGTGAAGTATGTTGGCGGAGTCACCCTCAAGAACTCTCTAGTTCTTCTTCTTTTGGATCCACATCATCTTGATGGGAATCCTTGGAGTTGTAGTCGTACTTGATGAAGTGGAACTTGAAGTAGTCTTGGGAATCCACTTGACTAAGGTCTTAGGAGCTTCTTCAAATGCATCAATTTCCTCTTGAAGCTTGTCCTTGCCTTTTTGCTCGTAGTTTTGTGGTGGAAGATCATCTTGAGCTTGTGTCCCCTTGAAAGAAGTATACTTCTCTTGTTGAGGGACAAACTTTGTCTTGGGGTATTGATCTTCTTCCCATTCAACTCCATTGGCATTGAACTTTCGTTCAAAACCAACACCTTGATTCTTCTGGTGCATTCCTTGCTTGCGCACAATTTCCTCGAATTGCTTACTTCCGTCAAGGCTTTTGTACACTCTTTCTCTATAATTCCCTTCAATAAGCTATTTTCTTGCTCAAGTGTAACTTGGCTAAGAGAATCATTAGTGGAATCAAGAGAACTACTAGAAGCAAAAATATTGAATTTAGCATAATCATTGTTACTACTAGAGGAAGAATCTTTCTTGTTAGACTTGACTTGAGGCATGTAAGTGGATAAGAGTAAACGCTTGGCAATGTAAGAAGAACTTTTCTTGCAGAGATCATCATTGATTGCCTTTAAGAACTCATGCTATTGCTCAAGATTGAGCTTTTCAAAGCGTAGTTTCTCATGAGCTCTTAAAAGTTCTCGATGATCTTCGAAGATAGTGTCATGAGCTAACTTAAGAGTTTTTAGTTCTTTAGTTAGAGCCTCAATCTTCTCCTTATCATTGTCATTCGTTTTATCTTGATTAGCATGATTAATTGGTCTTTCATCATAGTATTCATCACTAGAGTTGTCACCAAGCAAATCATCACCTAACAAGTCATCTTCATCACTATTGAAATCAACATACTCGGGGTGTGTTACCTTAGGACCTTTGGCCATGAAGCATCTTCCAATTCCTTCATTTGGTGAGTCAAATATGTCGTAGGAGTTGGTTGACACAAGTGCTAGACCGGCAACACCTTCATCTTGAGTATCTTCGGAGTCGGAGTGATAACTTCTCTCGGAGTGGCTGTCGGAGTCGGAGCCGGATACCCATTCACCAACATGAGCTTGATGTCTTCGTCTTGTGTAGCTCCTTGATGATTTTTCCTTCCTTTCCGAATCCTTGCTTCTCCGTGAGTATCTTCGTTCATAACGATCATCTCTACTCCTTCTCTCTCTTGGTGGTGATCCTTTGCTTCTTCTTTTTGGAGAATCTTCTCTTCTCTTGTAGGGAGCCGTACACTCATTGGAATAGTGTCCGGGTCTTCCACAATTGTAACAGTTTCGCTCTCGACTAGAAGATCTTTTGTCATTGTAGGACCTTGACTTGGAGCTTCTATCTTTGCTTCTAC
This sequence comes from Triticum aestivum, assembly GCF_018294505.1. NCBI lineage: Eukaryota > Viridiplantae > Streptophyta > Magnoliopsida > Poales > Poaceae > Triticum > Triticum aestivum. The sequence continues at coordinate 419,884,946 of NC_057806.1, read as the reverse complement.
TCTTGTAGAACTTGTTGAAGTTCTTCACCATTAAGCTCAATTCTTCATTGAAGTCTTGTTTCTCACTTGATGATGTAGGGGCTTCACATGAGGCTTTATAGGCACCACTTGATTTGTTGTGAAGTTCCTCTTTATCCTTAAGTGACATCTCATGAGCAACAATTCTTCCAATCACCTCCGTTGGCTTGAGATCTTTGTAATTGGGCATCATTTGGATCAATGTGCACACGGTATCATATTTTCCATCCAAGGCTCTTAGGATCTTCTTGATGATGAATCTATCGGTCATCTCTTCACTTCCTAAGCCGGCAATCTCATTTGTGATGAGAGCAAGCCTAGAGTACATTTCAGCGACACCTTCACCATCCTTCATCTTGAACTTGTCAAGTTGGCTTTGAAGCACATCCAACTTGGATTCCTTGACGGAGTCGGTACCTTCGTGCATATCAATCAAAGTGTCCCAAATTTCCTTTGCATTCTCAAGACGGCTGATTTTGTTGAATTCTTCGGGGCACAATCCGTTGAAGAGAATATCACAAGCTTGAGCATTGTATTGCAACATCTTCAACTCATCCGCGGTAGCTTCACGGTTTGGTTCTCTCCCATCAAAGAAGTCACCTTGCAAACCAACACACACAATAGCCCAAACGGCGGGGTTATGTCCAAGAATATGCATTTTCATTTTATGCTTCCAACTAGCAAAATTAGTACCATCAAAGTAAGGACCTCTACGGTGATAATTTCCCTCGCTAGACGCCATACTCTCCTAGGTTGTGAAACCAAGGCTATGACCACCAAAAGCTATGGAGATCAAGCAAATGGAGACCAAAGCTCTGATACCACTTGTAGGATCGAAAGTATGTCTAGAGGGGGGGTGATTAGACTACTTGACCAAATAAAAACTTAACCTTTTCCCAATTTTAGTTCTTGGCAGATTTTAGCTATTTTAGGACAAGTCAAGCAATCATCACACAATTCAAGCAAGCATGCAAAGAGTATATTGGCAGCGGAAAGTAAAGCATGCAACTTGCAAGAATGTAAAGGGAAGGGTTTGGAGAATTCAAACGCAATTGGAGACACGGATGTTTTTCCCGTGGTTCGGATAGGTGGTGCTATCCTACATCCACGTTGATGGAGACTTCAACCCACGAAGGGTAACGGTTGCGCGAGTCCACACAGGGCTCCACCCAAGGGCAACGGTTGCGCGAGTCCACACAGGGCTCCACCCACGAAGGGTCCATGAAGAAGCAACCACCCACAAAGGGTCCACGAAGAAGCAACCTTGTCTATCCCACCATGGCCATCGCCCACGAAGGACTTGCCTCACTAGCGGTAGATCTTCACGAAGTAGGCGATCTCCTTGCCCTTACAAACTCCTTGGTTCAACTCCACAATCTTGTCGGAGGCTCCCAAGTGACACCTAGCCAATCTAGGAGACACCACTCTCCAAGAAGTAACAAATGGTGTGTAGGTAATGAACTCCTTGCTCTTGTGCTTCAAATGATAGTCCCCCCTACACTCAACTCTCTCTCATAGGATTTGGATTTGGTGGAAAGAAGATTTGAGTGGAAAGCAACTTGGGAAGGCTAGAGATCAAGATTCATATGGTAGGAATGGAATATCTTGGTCTCAACACATGAGTAGGTGGTTCTCTCTCAGAACATATGAGTTGGAATGGTGTGTGTGTTCTGATGGCTCTCTCACTGAATGAGAAAGAGGTGGAGGGGTATATATAGCCTCCACACAAAATCCAACCGTTACACACAATTTACCAATCTCGGTGGGACCGAATCAGAAAACTCGGTCTGACCGAAATAGTAAACCTAGTGACCGTTAGGAATTTCGGTGGGACTGACATGCAACTCGGTAGGACCGATTCTGTTAGGGTTTGGGCATAACATAATCTCGGTGAGACCGATTACACAAACTCGGTGAGACCGAATTTGGTAACTAGCTAACCAGAGAGTTGGTCGGGCAAACTCGGTGGGACCGATTTGCTCTTTCGGTGAGACCGAGTGGAACTCGGTGAGACCGAAAAGTTACAAAGGGGAAACACTGAGTTTACATTGCAATATCGGTGGGACCGATTCGCTCTTTCGGTGGGACCGAAAAGTTACGAAAGGGAAACAGAGAGTTTGCAACCCCATCTCGGTGAGACCGAGATCCCTATCGGTAGGACCGAACTGCTAGGGTTTGGCAGTGGCTAATGACAAGTGAAACTCAGTGGCGCCGGATAGGAAGAATCGGTAGGACCGAGTTTGGCTTAGGGTTTAGGTCATATGTGGATATGGAAAAATAGTTGAGGGTTTTGGAGCATATCACTAAGCACATGAAGCAAGAGGCTCATTAAGCAACACCTCATCCCTCCTTAATAGTATTGGCTTTTCCTAAGGACTCAATGTGATCTTGGATCACTAAAATATAAAATGAAGAGTCTTGAGCTTTTGAGCTTGAGCCAATCCTTTGTCCTTAGCATTTTGAGGGTTCCACTTTCACATCCATGCCATGCCAATCATTGAGCTTTCCTGAAACAATCATCTTGGAATAGCATTAGCTCAATGAGCTATATGTTGTTATGAATTACCAAAACCACCTAGGGATAGTTACACTTTCAAAAAGGAATGAAAAAGTAAATAAAAAGTAATTAATTAATTAGTAATATAATTAATTAACTTAATTAACATGCTTAATAACCTGATTAACTAGATTAGTTAGTCTTATACTGTTTAACTACACTGTGTCTATGACAGTGGGATCCACACGTCAGTTTGACCAGCCAACGCCCTGTTGACTGTTGACATCACGCTGACCTCATGCTGACATCATTATTCTTTTTCTGTCGAATTTAATAATTAGAAATAATTTCAGAATATTGTTTAGACTTCAGAAATTCATAGAAAATAAACCGTAGCTCGGATGGAAAATCTTTGTACATGAAAGTTGCTCAGAACGACAAGATGATTCCGGATACGCAGCCCGTTCGTCCCGTTCGTCCGCCACACATCCCTAGCTTAGCGAACACACAACTTTCCCCTCCGGTTCATCTGTCCGAAAACGCGAAACACCGGAGTTACTTTCCCGGATGTTTCCCTCCTTTGCCGGTGTCACTTAGTACCGCGTTAGGTCACCTCTAGCACTATGTATTGTCTTGTTATGCTTTGTGATACCTTGATTGCTCTATTATTTATTGTATTCCCCCTCCGTTACTTCTTTCCGGTAGACCCCGAGACTGTCGGCGACCCCCAGTTCGACTACGGTGTTGACGACCCCTCCTTGCCAGAGCAAACAGGCAAGCCCCCCCTTTGATCACCAGATATCGTCTACTCTTCTCTATACTGCTTGCATTAGAGTAGTGTAGCGTGTTACTGCTTTTCGTTAATCCTATTCTGATGCATAGGTTGTCCTTGCTACTACTGTTGTTACCTTTACCTGCTATCCTAATGCTTAGTATAGGATGCTAGTGTTCCATCAGTGGCCCTACACTCTTGTCCGTCTGCCATGCTATACTACCGGGTCGTGATCACTTCGGGAGGTGATCACGGGCATATGTTGTATACTTATACTATTACATTACTTATGATACTGTTCGGAGATGGGGGCTGAAGGGGCAGGTGGCTCCATCCAGGTAGTGGTGGGCATGAGTTCTCGACGGCCCCCGACTGTTACTTTGAGGCAGAGCGACAGGGCAGGTTGAGACCACCTAGGAGAGAGGTGGGCCTGTCCCTGGTCGGCGTTCGTGGATACTTAACACGCTTAACGAGATCTTGGTATTTGATCTGAGTCTGGTCATTGGCCTATACGCACTAACCATCTACGCGGGGGCAGTTATGGGCACTCGACATCGTGGTATCAGCCGAATCCTTCGTGACGTCGGCGACTGAGCGGCGCGCGTCGGGTTGGACCACGTAACGCAACTTCCTTTGTAATGGAGGTTGCTAGGTCTACTCTCCGGCCGCGTACGCAACGTGCAGGTGTGCAATGGGCGACGGGCCTAGACCCCTGCGCCATAGGATTTAGACCGGTGTGCTGACCTCTTTGTTGTGCCTAGGTAGGACTGCGACGTGTTGATCTTTCGAGGTCGGGCATGACCCAGGAAAGTGTGTCCGGCCAAATGGGATCGAGTGTGTTGGGTTATGTGGTGCACCCCTGCAGGGAAGTTAATCTATTCGAATAGCCGTGATCTTCGGTAACAGGATGACTTGGAGTTGTACCTTGACCTTATGACAACTAGAACCGGATACTTAATAAAACACACACCCTTCCAAGTGCCAGATACAACTGGTGATCGCTCTCTCACAGGGCGACGAGGGGAGGATCATCGGTTAGGATTATGCTACACGATGCTACTTGGTGTGCTTACCATCTACTCTCTTCTCCTGCTGCAAGATGGAGGTTACCAGAAGCGTAGTGTTCGAAAGGACTAGCTATCCCCCTCTAATTCTGGTATTCTGCAGTTCAGTCCACATATGATACCCTTAATCCATTTGATACCAATGCATACATATGTAGTGTAGCTCCTTGCTTGCGAGTACTTTGGATAAGTACTCACGGTTGCTTTTCTCCCCCTTTTTCCCCTTTCCTATACCCGTTTGCTGCGACCAGACATTGGAGTCCAAGAGCCAGACGCCACTGTCGATGACGACTACTACTACTCGGGAGGTGCCTACTACTACGTGCAGGCTGCTGACGACGACTGGGAGTAGTTTAGGAGGATCCCAGGCAGGAAGCTTGTGCCTCTTTTGATCTGTATCCCAGTTTGTGCTAGCCTTCTTAAGGCAAACTTGTTTAACTTATGTCTGTACTCAGATATTGTTGCTTCCGCTGACTCGTCTATGATCGAGCTCTTGTATTTGAGCCCTCGAGGCCCCCGGCTTGTAATATGATGCTTGTATGACTTATTTTATTTGTAGAGTTGTGTTGTGATATCTTCCCGTGAGTCTCTGATCTTGATCGTACACGTTTGCGTGTATGATTAGTGTACGGTCAAATCGGGGGCGTCACAAGTTGGTATCAGAGCCGACTGCCTGTAGGAATCCCCCTTCCACACTCCTTGGTCGAAGTTGAGTCTAGTTATTGCAAAACTTTTTACTAACATGGCTGTGCGGCCTATGGGCCCACGTCGCCATTGGGTGGTACTAGGATCTTTTATTCCTCGACCTATACTCTGGGACTCTGACATCTCTTCTATTCGGGTTAAACGATTTTAGTAATTCCAACTCTAGGTTCTCATAAATATTTTCTCCCAGAGAGCCCCTCGGTCCGAACGATCGCTTGTTTCACCAAAAGATTCCGAAGACACCCTACGATGCTCTCTTGAGACTATGTGCCATCGCTTTTACAATTCCCTACTACCGATGTATCCTTATGAATAACTACCTACATTTGTCGTTCATACATTCATCCCCGGTTGATGTTGTTATTACAAGATACACCGAAATTCTCCCTATTGTTTCAAGAATACTTTGTGCCTACTTCCTTGCAGTTCTTTGTCACCTGAATACCCCTACGGATAATTCCTCGCTCTTACCGAGTATCCGCTCATCCCCAGTCGTTCATGTGTTTCACACAAGTCCTCGAAATACCATTTGATTTTCTGAAAATCCTCAGCAGCCCATTGCTCTTGATTTCCTTGTCTTCCTGCATTATGGTTAATTCCATACTTCTAGTAATCTCCGTTGACATCCTCTGTCACTATCATTTTGAGTCACTTGATTTGATTTGTTGCGAATGCTCGCAATCCTCAATCAGATCGTAGAATTCGTCCTTCTGGCTCAGACGTCATTTTGAACATGAGCTGGTTCTCGACCATTCAAATAGTTGTCGATTGTACCCCTAAGGCTATTCAACTTATCCAACCCTAATCAGAGTGTTGCTTTTGATCCCTTGATTTGAAAATCATAATTCCTTTGCATTTGAGCTTAAATTAGTCAGGTGTTCCTATGGTCTGATATCCTTACCTTTTTCCTTCTTCTGGTTGAGTACCGATGCTCACATCAGATCCCTTGTAGACCACCAGATCCTTTGTTGGATTTTATTCGACACCGTCCTTCATATTCGATAACCTTGTGAGCCTTTCCTCGGATACATAATGCCTTTGGTAAATTGTATCCCCTGCTTTTGTCAACCATGCTCTACTTTCGAGCTTGTATTATTTACTCCAAAGTTTGTGGTATATGTTTCCACGATACCTGACAGGTTGAACCTATGCCTTTCTTAATCTGTGTGAACCCGAAAGTTTTCACGGGTCATACTCCTCTGGTAATTCACCAGGTAGGTTTTGACACTAAAATCATTTTTATCTAGAGCAGTGAATGAAAGGTTATGCATTGAAGAAGTGGGAGTCGACCTTGAACTTGTGTTCATGCCCATGGACACGATGTATATCCTATCATGGAAGCTTCTTGAAATAATAACTATCCCATTGATATAATATCATTTGGTATCTGTGAATTGATCCTTGCAATCGTGGTTCCGACCATATGTTCTTCTTTGATCCCATTTCTCGGGCAAGTTTAAGCACTTGTCTTGTGTGGACCAATACACCAGTCTAACCTTTACTTTGATCTACTGTCGAGTATTACACATTGGTATCTCGGGAATATCATGGGACATCATAACTTCTTATGGGTTCTTCATCAACTATTATCACTCACCGGATCCAATTGTTCCTAGGTTCTGGGTTGTCGTCAACCGAGAACACCGAATAGTGAATCGAGTCCGCACTCCGATTCAATAACCCTAAATAATTTTTGTTGCTTATGAGTTTAATAATCCTTCAAGTCATTCCTTGCTTGATCGGCTATATCCTTATCGTGCTGCTCTTAACTGTGCTACCTGGTCCTTCTTTCCGGAGCACAATTTTCGATGATGAGCTAAGCTTACGTTGAGTTTCCTCATCATATCATTTCTCCTTAAACCACAAGCTTGATTTCGAGTTTGTGCCGTACCCGTGGTTCCAATAACCTTTCGCTTCATCATTCTCTTGACTTGATGTCATCGCCGATGGATTACATCTTCATGAAATCTCTCAACAATTGTGTCGTGATCATCATCAGCATTCTGAGCTCTTCTAGGATATCAATCGAAGTCATGATGAGAAATACCATCCTTGCCCCTCGATGAATTGTGTTATCATCGACAACTTTATTGCCTTCCCTCCAACACAAACTTGTTCGTGTTCTGTGTTATACCTTGAGTTCCTTGCTATCCAACATTTGTTCTTCTTTACCTTGGAGTATTACCATCTTTTATATCCAGGATGTCGTGCTTAGCACACCCGACCGGAGGCCCTATGGTTATAGATTCCTTTTCAGCAAGGTTATCCATTCTTCCATGAGGAAATTGTAAGACTTATTCTACAAGTTATTCCTGATGGATCCTTTGTGTTTCCAAAGTCTGACCTTTTCCTGAAGACCATGTCAATGCTATCTCGAAGCATATATATGTACTCCAATTTTCAACAAGAACATTTAAAGCCTAATGTTAAATGTTTCCTGCTCAATTATCCAAACACCGCTGTATGGGTAATGTCCTGAAATTTCTCTCCCCTTACCTAAAGAGTTTTCTACATTGTATCCTGTCATGGATATCGTGCTCTGCTTGTCCTTGGGAAGGATATACCCTTGAAATATGTGTTTAAACACATTTTCCTTTCCATTGTTCTGATTAATCTAATAGTCATATTTTTCTCTCCATTGTTTGGTTTAACCTTTCTTGTGATCTATATTATGTAAGCAGTAATATTTCCCTGCTTATGTTAACACCTCGTTGTACCACTCTGTCAGTAAGACCCTGTTACTTTGGTTGATGACATTCCGGTAACCACCGATGGACGAGAACTTTGCCTATTGGTCTGCCTCGTTCAACGAGCAGGAAAATGGTTCTCTTCGTCCCTCGCCATTGGTACGGATGTTGTTGTCGACATAACCGACAGACTAACCTCTGACATGCCTTGCTTACATGACCGTGCAAGATGTCAACGGCCTTTCTACTTTTAACCCACATGGTGGGCCCATAACCCACAGTTCCACGGGATCGAAACCTGACTCTCATGTACACCCCCTGTTCCCAAAGTTATTCCTCGCGCGTGGCCTCAAACGTAATTCATGAGCCACCTTCCGATGAGATCATCAACTCTAGTATCAGACACAATACTTATTCCCGTTGCTATGAACCCCCTTTCATGCCCTGTTTCAGGCACTGAACGATCGCCCGCCCGCTCGAAACTTCTCATGATACCTTCTTACTTTGCTCTTGATATTTTCTAAGGTTTCAATTCGAGAGTTACTCTCCGCCACCTTCCCCGATGTTATCTACTAGATAGTCAACTTTGCAAGGGTCCGTTCTCCCAGAGTTCCCTTCTTATCCTATCGTAAGTACGGTGAAGATCCTGAAGGAAGGACGACAACTTTATCATGATGCATGATGCATAGGAATGGAGACATCAACGGTATGGATCGACCTCTTCGAGAAGAGCAACCAAGACCGAGAAAATTTGTTAGAATTTCGTAACCAGAACTTTCCCCCTTACTCCCCTCTTAAATCTCGGGACGAGATTTCTTGTAGTGGAGGAGAATTGTGACGCCCGGATAATCAGACTACAGTAACCCTCTACTAATGATGCCACGTCAATGCGATGACTGTTATCAATCTCGCGATGATTAAAATCCCGATTGAATTCACATTTAAAATAAAGTTAAACGATAAAAGTTTTCAAACCGTAAATCTAAAATGTTCACAATACGCTACAGATTGCCCTGATCATTGCCATGTTGAAACCAACTTCACTTGACCCACAAGTACATTCCTAGAAATTAATAAGTGGTCCAACAATGAATAAAATGGCCTTTTCAAAATTAACGATTATTTATTTAACTCCAATTGCCCCCAAACTTTTTCTGCTAGCTCAAAATAATCCCTATTATTTATGTGCCAAATTTCATGTTCACCAAAAATCGTTTGGTACAAAAGGAAAATAGAAAACGGTGTCAAAAATATAAAACAGAAAAGGATAAAAAGAATATGGGCCTAGAGATCTACTGTGCACGTGGGCCCTAGTGGCCTTGGTGCACACACGGCCTAGCCCACCTCGTTCCATCCCCTCCTCTCACTACAGAGGACGGGGAAGGGCGTGGCGGCCATCCGCCGGCCATGGCTGGGCCAGGCCGTGCGTGGCGCCATCCCCGACCTCCTCGACGCCTTCAAGGCATCCCCGCGCCCCCCAAACCCTAGCAAACCCTAGCCCTCTCCCTTCTCCTCCCTCGCGCCGTTCTCTCCTCCGCAACATACAACCGAACGGCGCCCTCCATGGTCGCCGTCGTCGTCATGGCCACCGGCCTCCCTGTCGCCTGAGAAGATGTCCAGGAGGACCACCACCCTCGACTCCGTCTATCCCGAGCATCGAATCGAGCCGGGACGTCTCATACGCTAGCCATCAACTTGGTCATCTCCGCGTACATCGTCTCCGTCCGCCGTCGATTGCCGCTACTCCAGTCCATCCCTGACGCACCCCCGAGCACACTGACTTGCCCTACAGCCCCGTTGTAAGCTCCCTTCGATTTCCCCTTTGTTTTCCCGTCGATTTCGTGCCGTACTACTGAAGCCTACAAGCACCAAGCTCCATCGTCCGCCATGGACGGACCTCACCGTGGCCGCACCCGCGCTCTTGCGTGCACCTACCCGAACCCATCACGCGCACCCTGGCCGCGACAGGCCGTGCACCGGCCGTCCCCTGGCCACACCCCGCCGCTCCCGTCGTCTTGCGTTGCGCCCGCAACTGCTACTTTTCGCCGCTGCCTGCTGCGCTGAACTGCTTGTGCCACTGCTCTCTGCTGCTGTTTATTACTGATGTATCTGCTAATTGCTGTTACTGCTGCTTCGTGCTTAGGCCGCTGCTATGCTGCTCTGTTGCTGGTACTACTGCTGCCCACTACCACCGGCTGCTGCTGCTACTGGCCATGGCCACGGCCATGGCCAAGTGTGTTGTGTGGTGTGTGTGCAGCGTATGTGTGTTCTGAGTGTGGCCGGCCCTTTGCTAGCTTAGGGGCTAATCCCTAGTTAAACAAGCCCCTTTGTTAGACTAATTTTATTAGACTTAGCTTTTGTTGTACCCTATGACATGTGGGACAGCCCCTGTAAAACAGAAAAAAAAAGGAATGAAAAAGTAAATAAAAAGTAATTAATTAATTAGTAATATGATTAATTAACTTAATTAACATGCTTAATAACCTGATTAACTAGATTAGTTAGTCTTATACTGTTTAACTACACTGTGTCTATGACAGTGGGATCCATACGTCAGTTTGACCAGTCAACGCCCTGTTGACTGCTGACATCACGCTGACCTCATGCTAACGTCATTATTCTTTTTCTGTCAAATTTAATAATTAGAAATAATTTCAGAATATTGTTTAGACTTCAGAAATTCATAGAAAATAAACCGTAGCTCGGATGGAAAATCTTTGTACATGAAAGTTGCTCAGAACGACGAGACGATTCGGGATACGCAGCCTGTTCGTCCGCCACACATCCCTAGCTTAGCGAACACACAACTTTCCCCTCCGGTTCATCTGTCCGAAAACGCGAAACGCCGGGGTTACTTTCCCGGATGTTTCCCCCCTTTGCCGGTGTCAATTAGTACCGCGTTAGGTCACCTCTAGCACTGCGTATTGTCTTGTTATGCTTTGTGATACCTTGATTGCTCTATTATTTATTATATTTCCCCTCCGTTACTTCTTTCCGGTAGACCCCGAGACTGTCGGCGACCCCCAGTTCGACTACGGTGTTGACGACCCCCTCCTTCTTGCCAGAGCAAACAGGCAAGCCCCCCCTTTGATCACCAGATATCGCCTACTCTTCTCTATACTGCTTGCATTATAGTGTAGCGTGTTACTGCTTTCCGTTAATCCTATTCTGATGCATAGCCTGTCCTTGCTACTACTGTTGTTACCTTTACCTGCTATCCTAATGCTTAGTATAGGATGCTAGTGTTCCATCAGTGGCCCTACACTCTTGTCCGTCTGCCATGCTATACTACTGGGCCGTGATCATTTCGGGAGGTGATCACGGGCATATGATGTATACTTATACTGTTACATTACTTATGATATTGTTCGGAGATGGGGGCTGAAGGGGCAGGTGGCTCCATCCAGGTAGTGGTGGGCCTGAGTTCTCGACGGCCCCCGACTGTTACTTTGAGGCAGAGCGACAGGGCAGGTTGAGACCACCTAGGAGAGAGGTGGGCCTGTCCCTGGTCGGCGTTCGCGGATACTTAACACGCTTAACGAGATCTTGGTATTTGATCTGAGTCTGGTCATTGGCCTATACGCACTAACCATCTACGCGGGGACAGTTATGGGCACTCGACGTCGTGGTATCAGCCGAAGCCTTCGTGACGTCAGCGACTGAGCGGCGCGCGCCGGGTTGGACCGCGTAATGCAACTTCCTTTGTAATGGAGGTTGCTAGGTCTGCTCTCCGGCCGCGTACGCAACATGCAGGTGTGCAATGGGCGATGGGCCCAGACCCCTGCGCCACAGGATTTAGACCGGCGTGCTGACCTCTCTGTTTTGCCTAGGTAGGGCTGCGACGTGTTGATCTTCCGAGGCCGGGCATGACCGAGGAAAGTGTGTCCGGCCAAATGGGATCGAGCGTGTTGGGTTATGTGGTGCACCCCTGTAGGGAAGTTAATCTATTCGAATAGCCGTGATCTTCGGTAACAGGACGACTTGGAGTTGTACCTTGACATTATGACAACTAGAACCAGATACTTAATAAAACACACCCTTCCAAGTGCCAGATACAACCGGTGATCGCTCTCTCACAGGGCGACGAGGGGAGGATCATCGGTTAGGATTATGCTACAAGATGCTACTTGGTGAGCTTACCATCTACTCTTGTGACGCCCGGATAATTAAGCAACAGTGATCCCTGTTAATGATGCCACGTCACCTTGGTTACTGTGGATAAACTCGCGTTAGTTCGAAACCTAGTTCGGATTTTAAATTTAAAACCGAGGCAAACAATAAAAGTTTTCAAACATTAAAACTAAAATGTTCGGAGTGTGCCAATTAATGCTTAGGTATTTATGGTGAAGAAACCACGCTTCTACAAAATGCCTAAATACTTTAAAATAAATTAAAACAGAAAAGAATAAATAGAAAGAAAAGGAAAGAAATAAAAATACAAATAAAAAGAAAGACCCCACACCCCCGCGCTGGGCCTCAGCCCAGCTGGCCACCCAACCGGGCCGGCCCACCTAACCCCTCCATAACCCCCCACCGACGGAAACCCTAGACCGACCCCCCCACTCCTCTCGCCCCCACGCCTCCCCCCCGATCCATCTCGTCTCCCCACCCCGCCCGAGTGGATCTGGATCGGGCAACCGATCCGCCCTGACTCCACCGCCGCACCTCGCCATGGTCGCCGTCGACCTAGCCCCCCATCATCACCGCCCGACCATGACGGCGCTCCGAGCTCCCTCGCCGGCGCCACCTTGCCCCGTCTCATGACCCCGAAGCCGCCGGATCGCTGCGCCCCGCCGCCTGGACTCCGCTGCGCCAACACGCCACCCCGCCGGACGGCCTCCCGCTCCGCCGGAACTCCCTTGTCGGCCCTCCCCGACCTCCACCGAGCCCGCTGCCTCGAACCCTACGGCCCCGCGGTGAGGCACCGCCCTCTCCCCTCTCTCCTTCAGCCCAACGTGCTTCTTCGCGTGCACCCGTGCCGGCCACGACCTGGCCGAACGCCTCGACGTCCACGCCCGACGCATGGCCGCGCCCCTGCTCCTCTCTGAGCCGCTGCGCCGCTGTGCTGCTCTCCCCTGCGCGCCCGGACGGCTCACTGCCTCGCACGCGCCCCGTCTCGTGCACGCCCACCGTGGCCGCCTCCCCTGCCGCTGCTCTTGCCGCCCTTCCCGTGGCGCCACCCTCCGTTCCCTTGGCTGGCGTCGTGGGCACCGGCGGCCACGCCGGCGGCCTCACCACGCCCGTGGCTGGCGCCCCCCTTTCCTGTGATCTGGGCGCTCGCCCGTTCGGGCTATGCCCACGCCCGCGCCCGTTGACCCGCTAAGGCCTTTGGCCCACTAACAAAGGGGCCCCAGCCCCAGAACAAAAAAAGAAGAAGAAATAATGATAATAATAATAATAATAATAATAATTAATTAATTAATTAACTAAATTAATTGAGTTTAATTAACCCGATCAATTAACTAAACTAATTAACCTGTTAGTTTAATTAAACTGTAATTAGATTAACCTAAACCCTAATTAACCTAACAGTATGACAGGTGGGTCCCACGGGACCCACATGTCAGTTTGACCCAGGTCAACCGCACTGTTGCCTGCTGACATCACACATACGTCATGCTGACGTCAGCATTTACTATTCTCGATAATGTTGAATTAAGTAAATAATTAAATTCCAGAAATTAATAAAATCTTTAGAAAATCATATTTTTTTTAATCCGTAACTCGGATTAAAATATTTTCAACATGAAAGTTGCTCAGAACGACGAGACGATTCCGGATACGCAGTCCGTTCGTCCACCACACCCCCCTAACCTATCGAACCCGCAACTTTCCCCCTCCGGCTCCTCTGCCCGAAAACACGAAACACCGGGAATACTTTCCTGGATGATTCCCCCTTGACCAGTACCACCTTATACCACGTTAGGGCACGCCTAGCATCGCTTCTTGACATGCCATGCATCGATATGCATCTGTTTACTTGGTATTCATTGTTTCTTCCCCCTCTTCTCTCCGGTAGACTACGAGACCGACGCTGCGGCTGACCAGTTCGACTACGGAGTTGACGACCCCTCTCTCTTGCCAGAGCAACCAGGCAAGCCCCCCCCCCCTTGATCACCAGATATCGCCTATTCTACTCTATACTGCTTGCATTAGAGTAGTGTAGCATGTTACTGCTTTCGTTAATCCTATTCTGATGCATAGCCTGACATTGTCGCTACATCTGTTGATACCTTACCTGCAATCCTATATGCTTAGTATAGGATGCTAGTTTATCATCATTGGCCCTACATTCTTGTCAGTCTGCCTTGCTATACTATCGGGCCGTGATCACTTGGGAGGTGATCACGGGTATATACTATACATACATACATACATACTATACAGATGGTGACTAAAGTCGGGTCAGCTCATTGAGTACCCGCAAGTGATTCTGACGAGGGGGCTGAAAGGACAGGTGGCTCCATCCCGGTAGAGGTGGGCCTGGGTTCCCGACGGCCCTCGACTGTTACTTTGTGGCGGAGCGACAGGGCAGGTTGAGACCACCTAGGAGACAGGTGGGCCTGGCCCTGTTCGGCGTTCGCGGATACTTAACACGCTTAACGAGATCTTGGTATTTGATCTGAGTCGGCTACGAGCCTATACGCACTAACCATCTACGCGGGAGTAGTTATGGGTATCCCGACGTCGTGGTATCAGCCGAAGCACTTCAGACGTCAGCGACGGAGCGGCACGCGCCGGATTGGAACGTAAGCCTGCTCTTGTATTAAGGGGGCTAGTTCTGCTTCCGTCCGCCCTCGCAACGTGCAGGTGTGCTATGGGCGATGGGCCCAGACCCCTGTGCGCTTAGGTTTAGACCGGCGTGCTGGCCTCTCTGTTTTGCCTAGGTGGGGCTGCGACGTGTTGATCTTCCGCGGCCGGGCATGACCCAGGAAAGTGTGTCCGGCCAAATGGGATCAAGCGTGTTGGGTTATGTGGTGCACCCCTGCAGGGAAGTTAATCTATTCGAATAGCCGTGATCTTCGGTAACAGGACGACTTGGAGTTGTACCTTGACCTTATGACAACTAGAACCGGATACTTAATAAAACACACCCTTCCAAGTGCCAGATACAACCGGTGGTCGCTCTACCTCAGGGATATGAGGAGGGGATCGCCGGGTAGGATTATGCTATGAGATGTTACTTGAAGATACTACTTGGAGGACTCAATCTACTCTCTTCTACATGCTGCAAGATGGAGGCTGCCAGAAGCGTAGTCTTCGACAGGATTAGTTATCCCCCTCTTATTCTGGCATTCTGCAGTTCAGTCCACTGATATGGCCTTCTTACACATATACCCATGCATGTGTAGTGTAGTTCCTTGCTTGCGAGTACTTTGGATGAGTACTCACGGTTGCTTTCTCCCCCCTTTTTTCCCCTTTCCTTTCTTTCTGGTTGTCGCAACCAGATGTTGGAGTCCAGGAGCCAGGAGCCAGCGTCGACGACGACTACTACATTGGAGGTGCCTACTACTACGTGCAGGCTGACGACGACGACCAGGAGTAGTTAGGAGGATCCCAGGCAGGAGGCCTGCGCCTCTTTCGATCTGTATCCTAGTTTGTGCTGGCCATCTTATGGCAACTTGTTTAACTTATGTCTGTACTCAGATATTGTTGCTTCCGCTGACTCGTCTATGATCGAGCACTTGTATTCGAGCCCTCGAGGCCCCTGGCTTGTATTATGATGCTTGTATGACTTATATTATTTGTAGAGTTGTGTTGTGATATCTTCCCGTGAGTCCCTGATCTTGATCGTACACATTTGCGTGCATGATTAGTGTACGATTGAATCGGGGGCGTCACAAGTTGGTATCAGAGCCGACTGCCTGTAGGAATCCCCCTTCCAACTCCTTGGCCGAAGTCGAGTCTAGACTTTACAAAACTTTTACTAACATGGCTGTGCGGCCCATGGGCCCACGTCGCCATTGGGTGGTACTAGGATCTTTTACTCCTCGACCTTTACTCTGGGACGCTGATCTCTCCTCTATTCGGGTTAAATGAAGTTTACTAAATCTAACAATAGGATCTCGTTATCACTTTCACCCGGAGAGCCCCTTGTTACTGATGATCGTCTGCTGCACCAGAAGACCCTGAAGATACTCTCCACTGTTAACCCGAGAACTTGTGTTCATCGCGTTTGCAATTCCCCTTCCACCGCAAACCCTTATGGATAACTACTTGCAGTTGTTATTCTTATATTCATCCCCAGTTGGTCTTGTTATTACAAGATAACCTGAAAACTCGTCGTTGTTTCGATAATCCTTTGAGCTTACTGCCTTGCTGTTCTTTGTCACCTGAATACCCCTACGGTTAATTATTGCAATTATCGAGTATCCGCTCATCCCCAGTTGTTCATGAGTTTCACAAAAGTCTTCGAAATATTATTCGATCTTCCGAAAATCCTCTCGAGCCTTTGGCTCTTGAAATTCTTGCTTGCTCGCATTATGGTTAATCCCATAAGTCTCGTAGTCTTAATGACATTCCTTGTCATTATCATTTTGAGTCTGTTGACTCAATATGTTTGCGAATGCCTGCAATCATCATTGATCCTTATAAATTACTTCTCCGGCTAAGCTGCCATTCTTTTAACTGGAATTGGTTCTCGACCAATCCAATTGTCATTGATTGTATCGTAAGGCTATTCAACTTATCCATCCCTACTCAGAGCATTGCTTCTGATCCCTTGATTTGGAAATCATAATTCCTTTGCATTTGACAATTGAGTTAGTCAGTTGTTTCTATAATCTGATCTCCTTGCAATCTTCTTCCTCTAGTTGAGTACCGATGCTCACTTCAGATCCCTTGTGGACCACCAGATCCTTTGTTGGATTTTATCTGACAACGCCCTTCATATTCAATAACCTTGTGAGCCTTTCCTCTGATACATAATGCCTTTGGTAAATTGTATCCTCTGCTTTCTTAACCATGCTCTGTCTTCGAGCTTGAGTTAATTACTTCTAAAGATTCTGGTATATGATTCTAAGATGCCCCGATGGGTTGAACCTATGCCTTCCTTAATGGGTGTGAACTCGAAAGTTTTCACGAGTCGTACTCTTCTGGTATTTTGCCAGATAAAATTTCAAACTACAACTTCATTGAGCGCGAGAAGTGAATGAAAGGTTGTGCATTGGAGAAGTGGGAGTCGACCTTGAACTTTGCGTTCATGCCCATGGACACGATGTACATCCTCTCATCGAAGCTTCTTTTAAAATCAATTATTCCCTTGGTATAAGTTCATCTTATATCTGAGATCTGGCCTTTATGCAATCGTGGTTCTGACCATGTTCTCCTTTAAATATCATGTCCTGTGCAAGTTTAAGCACTTGTCTTCTATAGAGCAATACCCCAGTTCAACTTCTAGTTGAGCTGTCATCGAGTATTACCACCTGGTATCTCGAGATTATCTTGGAACTGCATAGTTTCTTATGAGTTCTTCATCAAGTACTACATACTCACCGATTACAATTTTTCATGGGCTCGGAGTTATTGAACACTCAAAGACACCGATAACTGAACCGAGTCCGCTCTACGGTTCAACAACTCTTCAGTAAGCTACTATAAGTACGAGTTTGTACCCGATCACGCCATTCCTAGCCTGTTTGGCTATATCATTGTCGTGATGATTTTAACTGTGCTACCCGGTCCTTCTTCTCGGAGCATAATTTTCGACGATGAACTAACCTTACGTCGATCCACATCGTCTTACCATTTCGCCTTGAACAACAAGCTTGGTTTCGAGTTGTGTCGTACCCTTGGTTCCAATAACCTTTCACTTCATCATTACTTTGACTTGATGTCGTCGCCGATCGATTACATCTTCATGAACTCTCGCGACAAAGGTGTCGTGATCATCAACATTCTGAGCTCATCCAGGATATCAATTGAATTCATGATGAGAAATACCATCCTTGCCCTCGATGAATTGTATTATCATCGACCACTTTATTGCCTAACCACCAACACAAGCTTGTTCATGCTTGGTGTTATACCTTGAGTTCCTTGCTATCCAGCAATTGTTCTTCTTTACCTTGGAGTATTACCATCCTTTATGCCAAGAATGTTCTGAGAATTGTTCCACCTCTTGAGAATTCTTGACATAGAAATACTTCTCACCATCACCATTCTTTCTTGGTCCCCGTGTTAATTCCAACAAGTGAACGGTGTTGTTTGGATTCTTTCCTTCTAGCAACCCTATCTCTTTGAAGTTAATGGTCGAAAGTTCATTCTTAGGCTATTGATTATTGCATCACCATTCTGACATTGGTCGTGCAACCCAACCCATATTTCGGGTGCACCTTTCAACCAATGTTTAATTGTGTATGTTTTCCTCGAGCATACTTCCTTATATCATTTGATCTGACAAATGTTATCTCCTTGTTCACTTAATTGTGGACATCCAACTTTTGGGAATCTCGGTGAATTGCCGTTGAGTTCACCAGACACCTCCTTGTCCTCTCCTTGGGTTAATGATGGACTCTTGATAACGGAAATCACTTCACAGTTCATTTCCCCGAGAATCTTGCAATGTCATCTCGTCAATTTGTGTTGCACCTTTCTTCTCAGGCATCCCGAGTCTGAGTTATCCTGACACCAATCAGATCTGAATCTCGGTCAGATATGATGGTTGGAACATATTTCCAAGAGTTATAAGAATGGTATTTATGTGACCCGGTAAGGTGCTGTCGTGCCTAGCACACCTGGCCGGAGGCCATGTTGTTATAGATTCCTTTCCAACAAGGTTATCCATTCTTCCATGAGGAAACTGTAAGACTTATTCTACAAGTTATTCCTGATGGATCCTTCGTGTTTGCAAAGTCTGATCTTCACCTGAAGACCATGTCAATGCTATCTCGAAGCATGTCTATGGTACTCCGATTTTCAACAAGACCATTTAAAGCCCAATGCTAATTGTTTCTTGCTCAATTACCCAAACACCGTTGTATGGGCAATGTCATGAAAATTCTCTCCCCTACCTAAAGAGTTTTCTACATAATATCCTGTCATGGATATCTTGCTCTGCTTGTCCTTGGGAAGGATATACCCCTGATATACATGTTTAAGCACATTTTCCTTCCCGTTGTTTTGTTCAAACTTTCTTGTAAACTACTTAACCGAGCAGTGGTAATCCCTTGCTTAGGTAAACACCTCGGTGTACCTTCCTGTCTGGTGTAACCCTATTTCTACTGTTGATGACTTCCGGTAACCGCCGATGGACGAGAACTTTGCCTATTGGTCCGCCTCGTTCAACGAGCAGGAAGGTGGTTCTCTTCGTCCCTCGCCCTTGGTACCAACATTGTTGCCGACATAACTGACATGGTACTCTCTGACATGCCTTGCTATCATGACCGCGAAAGATGTCACTGCTCCTATTAGAAATAATAATAATAAAAAAACCACATGGTGGGCCCATAACCCACAGTCCCACAGGATCGAAACCTGACTGTCCTGTACACCCCCTATTCCCAAAGTTATTCCTCGCGCGTGGACTCGTATGTAATTCACGGGCCACTGTCCTAGTGATCTATTCTGGTATCAGACGCAATACTTACTCTCGCTACTCTGAACCCCTTTCTCACTCCGGTTCAGACTTCGAGCAACTATATATCCGCTTGGAACCTCTTATTCTATCTTCGTACCTTACTCTCGATGTATTTTATATGTTCAACTCGAGAGATAATCTTATGCTCGTTCATGGGTAAACCCAGATTGTTTTCCCTCATAAGCATTCTGTCGTTTTCAATCTACCCCGTTACCTATTCGTAAATACGATGAAGATCCCGAAGAAAAGATGCCGACTTCATCATAAGGACCTGAAGCAGAGAAATGAAAACATCAATGTATTGGACCGGTTCTCTTCGAGAAGAGCAAGCCAGAATGAGAAGACCCGCTAGATTCGTAACCGAACCTTCCCCCCCTTTTACTACCTCTTAAATCTCGGGACGAGATTTCTTGTAGTGGAGGAGATTTGTGACGCCCGGATAATTAAGCAACAGTGATCCCTGTTAATGATGCCACGTCACCTTGGTTACTGTGGATAAACTCGCGTTAGTTCGAAACCTAGTTCGGATTTTAAATTTAAAACCGAGGCAAACAATAAAAGTTTTCAAACATTAAAACTAAAATGTTCGGAGTGTGCCAATTAATGCTTAGGTATTTATGGTGAAGAAACCACGCTTCTACAAAATGCCTAAATACTTTAAAATAAATTAAAACAGAAAAGAATAAATAGAAAGAAAAGGAAAGAAATAAAAATACAAATAAAAAGAAAGACCCCACACCCCCGCGCTGGGCCTCAGCCCAGCTGGCCACCCAACCGGGCCGGCCCACCTAACCCCTCCATAACCCCCCACCGACGGAAACCCTAGACCGACCCCCCCACTCCTCTCGCCCCCACGCCTCCCCCCGATCCATCTCGTCTCCCCACCCCGCCCGAGTGGATCTGGATCGGGCAACCGATCCGCCCTGACTCCACCGCCGCACCTCGCCATGGTCGCCGTCGACCTAGCCCCCCATCATCACCGCCCGACCATGACAGCGCTCCGAGCTCCCTCGCCGGCGCCACCTTGCCCCGTCTCATGACCCCGAAGCCGCCGGATCGCTGCGCCCCGCCGCCTGGACTCCGCTGCGCCAACACGCCACCCCGCCGGACGGCCTCCCGCTCCGCCGGAACTCCCTCGTCGGCCCTCCCCGACCTCCACCGAGCCCGCTGCCTCGAACCCTACGGCCCCGCGGTGAGGCACCGCCCTCTCCCCTCTCTCCTTCAGCCCAACGTGCTTCTTCGCGTGCACCCGTGCCGGCCACGACCTGGCCGAACGCCTCGACGTCCACGCCCGACGCATGGCCGCGCCCCTGCTCCTCTCTGAGCCGCTGCGCCGTTGTGCTCTCCCCTGCGCGCCCGGACGACTCACTGCCTCGCACGCGCCCCGTCTCGTGCACGCCCACCGTGGCCGCCTCCCCTGCCGCTGCTCTTGCCGCCCTTCCCGTGGCGCCACCCTCCGTTCCCTTGGCTGGCGTCGTGGGCACCGGCGGCCACGCCGGCGGCCTCACCACGCCCGTGGCTGGCGCCCCCCTTTCCTGTGATCTGGGTGCTCGCCCGTTCGGGCTATGCCCACGCCCGCGCCCGTTGACCCGCTAAGGCCTTTGGCCCACTGACAAAGGGGCCCCAGCCCCAGAACAAAAGAAGAAGAAGAAATAATGATAATAATAATAATAATATTAATTAATTAATTAACTAAATTAATTGAGTTTAATTAACCCGATCAATTAACTAAACTAATTAACCTGTTAGTTTAATTAAACTGTAATTAGATTAACCTAAACCCTAATTAACCTAACAGTATGACAGGTGGGTCCCACGGGACCCACATGTCAGTTTGACCCAGGTCAACCGCACTGTTGCCTGCTGACATCACACATACGTCATGCTGACGTCAGCATTTACTATTCTGGATAATGTTGAATTAAGTAAATAATTAAATTCCAGAAATTAATAAAATCTTTAGAAAATCATATTTTTTTAATCCGTAACTCGGATTAAAATATTTTCAACATGAAAGTTGCTCAGAACGACGAGACGATTCCGGATACGCAGTCCGTTCGTCCACCACACCCCCTAACCTATCGAACCCGCAACTTTCCCCCTCCGGCTCCTCTGCCCGAAAACACGAAACACCGGGAATACTTTCCCGGATGATTCCCCTTGACCAGTACCACCTTATACCACGTTAGGGCACGCCTAGCATCGCTTCTTGACATGCCATGCATCGATATGCATCTGTTTACTTGGTATTCATTGTTTCTTCCCCCTCTTCTCTCCGGTAGACTACGAGACCGACGCTGCGGCTGACCAGTTCGACTACGGAGTTGACGACCCCTCTCTCTTTCCAGAGCAACCAGGCAAGCCCCCCCCTTGATCACCAGATATCGCCTATTCTACTCTATACTGCTTGCATTAGAGTAGTGTAGCATGTTACTGCTTTCGTTAATCCTATTCTGATGCATAGCCTGACATTGTCGCTACATCTGTTGATACCTTACCTGCAATCCTATATGCTTAGTATAGGATGCTAGTTTATCATCATTGGCCCTACATTCTTGTCAGTCTGCCTTGCTATACTATCGGGCCGTGATCACTTGGGAGGTGATCACGGGTATATACTATACATACATACATACATACTATACAGATGGTGACTAAAGTCGGGTCAGCTCATTGAGTACCCGCAAGTGATTCTGACGAGGAGGCTGAAAGGACAGGTGGCTCCATCCCGGTAGAGGTGGGCCTGGGTTCCCGACGACCCTCGACTGTTACTTTGTGGCGGAGCGACAGGGCAGGTTGAGACCACCTAGGAGACAGGTGGGCCTGGCCCTGTTCGGCGTTCGCGGATACTTAACACGCTTAACGAGATCTTGGTATTTGATCTGAGTCGGCTACGAGCCTATACGCACTAACCATCTACGCGGGAGTAGTTATGGGTATCCCGACGTCGTGGTATCAGCCGAAGCACTTCAGACGTCAGCGACGGAGCGGCGCGCGCCGGATTGGAACGTAAGCCTGCTCTTGTATTAAGGGGGCTAGTTCTGCTTCCGGCCGCCCTCACAACGTGCAGGTGTGCTATGGGCGATGGGCCCAGACCCCTGTGCGCTTAGGTTTAGACCGGCGTGCTGGCCTCTCTGTTTTGCCTAGGTGGGGCTGCAACGTGTTGATCTTCCGCGGCCGGGCATGACCCAGGAAAGTGTGTCCGGCCAAATGGGATCAAGCGTGTTGGGTTATGTGGTGCACCCCTGCAGGGAAGTTAATCTATTCGAATAGCCGTGATCTTCGGTAACAGGACGACTTGGAGTTGTACCTTGACCTTATGACAACTAGAACCGGATACTTAATAAAACACACCCTTCCAAGTGCCAGATACAACCGGTGGTCGCTCTACCTCAGGGATATGAGGAGGGGATCGCCGGGTAGGATTATGCTATGAGATGTTACTTGAAGATACTACTTGGAGGACTCAATCTACTCTCTTCTACATGCTGCAAGACGGAGGCTGCCAGAAGCGTAGTCTTCGACAGGATTAGTTATCCCCCTCTTATTCTGGCATTCTGCAGTTCAGTCCACTGATATGGCCTCCTTACACATATACCCATGCATGTGTAGTGTAGTTCCTTGCTTGCGAGTACTTTGGATGAGTACTCACGGTTGCTTTCTCCCCCCTTTTTTCCCCTTTCCTTTCTTTCTGGTTGTCGCAACCAGATGCTGGAGTCCAGGAGCCAGGAGACAGCATCGACGACGACTACTACATTGGAGGTGCCTACTACTACGTGCAGGCTGACGACGACGACCAGGAGTAGTTAGGAGGATCCCAGGCAGGAGGCCTGCGCCTCTTTCGATCTGTATCCCAGTTTGTGCTGGCCATCTTATGGCAACTTGTTTAACTTATGTCTGTACTCAGATATTGTTGCTTCCGCTGACTCGTCTATGATCGAGCACTTGTATTCGAGTCCTCGAGGCCCCTGGCTTGTATTATGATGCTTGTATGACTTATATTATTTGTAGAGTTGTGTTGTGATATCTTCCCGTGAGTCCCTGATCTTGATCGTACACATTTGCGTGCATGATTAGTGTACGATTGAATCGGGGGCGTCACAACTCTCTTCTCCTGCTGCAAGATGAAGGTTACCAGAAGCGTAGTCTTCGAAAGGACTAGCTATCCCCCTCTAATTCCGGCATTCTGCAGTTCAGTCCACATATGATACCCTTAATCCATTTGATACCAATGCATACATATGTAGTGTAGCTCCTTGCTTGCGAGTACTTTGGATGAGTACTCACGGTTGCTTTTCTCCCCCTTTTTCCCCTTTTCTATACCTGTTTGCTATGACCAGACATTGGATTTCAAGAGCCAGACGCCACTGTCGATGACGACTACTACTACTCGGGAGGTGCCTACTACTACGTGCAGGCCGCTGACGACGACCGGGAGTAGTTTAGGAAGATCCCAGGCAGGAGGCCTGCGCCTCTTTTGATCTATATCCCAGTTTGTGCTAGCCTTCTTAAGGAAAACTTGTTTAACTTATGTCTGTACTCAGATATTGTTGCTTCCGCTGACTCGTCTATGATCGAGCTCTTGTATTCGAGCCCTCGAGGCCCCTGGCTTATAATATGATGCTTGTATGACTTATTTTATTTGTAGAGTTGTGTTGTGATATCTTCCCGTGAGTCCCTGATCTTTATCGTACACGTTTGCGTGTATGATTAGTGTACGGTCAAATCGGGGGCGTCACATCAGAGGAGGATTCAGAGACAGATGACCAGTCATATATCCCATCTGAGGTGTATGCTCTAAATTGCAATGTTTATATTTCTCATATGATGCATATGGTGTCTTGCATTGCTTAGTTTAGACAGCATATGCACAATATTGAATTCTATCTACTTAGTTTAGAGATCATACATGCAAGTGCCAGCTACTTAGTATATGAATCAATTATGTCAATTATATCATGCCATCCTGTATACTTAGACAACATGTATGTGAATTATTTCATCCCAGCCTATTTTAGAAAGACATCATATAGTTTTGTCATGTCATCCTATTTAGGTACTCATCATATGTTGAATTATGCCATTATATCCTATTAAGTTATCCATCATATATCTGAAACTGTGTCATGCTATCATGTTTAGTTAGGCATCATATATGTGAAATTGTGTCATACCTGTTTGGTTAGACAACATATATGTGAATTACCACATCTGCCTATCATACAATGTATGTACGTTCAATTTCTTTTCTTGTTTATCAGCCATTTGAATTGGAGGGGGTGATGGCAGTATCTAAGGGAACAAAAACCTGTTCTTCACAAAAGACAGTGCTACTCGTCGATGCAGATAGAACCATGGTTGTACTGGCCCACAAACTAGCCCCACCACACATAATCGAGACTCTTCCAGATTGCACACTTACACCGTTGGGCAGAGAACTGGCTACAACCCATCTAACCGCAACCCCAGCGGATAGTAACCCACTTATAGTTGACAAAGCACCATGTCCACCACAGAGTACCCCCACACGAGCAGTTTGTAAAGTTACTGCAGTGCCCAAAGCACGAAGACCACCACAGCTAACCCAAACTCCACGTTTAAAGAAGAAGAGCAACTATTCTCAGGTCAGATTCCGTAGCTATGGTCCATACTCCTTTGCTGTTGCATCACTATATTTACTCATACCAACTACTTTCGAATTTGAAGGATCCAATTGAAACTCCAATGGTGCAACAGGTATGTTTTAAACCTATTTCTTTAACTGGATTGATGTTCTAACTTCTTGCTCTATGTTGATTTCAGTTTAAGTTGTATAAACAGTTATGTTCTCATGTGATGCACATTACAAGTGCTGCCAATGTTGTGTAGTTTCTCACACTTATATTCTGTCTATGTTGTCGTGTCTTAAAAATATATGAGTTGAACTGTGTCTCTATCTTGATTAGGGAACATAAACTAGAATGATATGGATAATACAATGACCATAGTACATAGATATATATTTGTTTCATGTTGTTATCCTGTCCACCTTACTACTGAACCGGTTTACCAAAATGAGTTTCGTATACTACAAGCTAAACCTGTGATGTGTCTGCTTGTTTCTCTTGTAGTATGCAAACAAAATATTGGAGAAGAGCACCCCACTATGCAATGGTGGAGAAAGTAATGCAGATAAGGTTCAAGATAGTGAGACAACCCTGTTGGTCTCCAAGAAAGGTGATAAAACGATCTTGTAGACAGTGAGAAACCCCACAGTCCTGCGTTGATGTAGTGTTTGAGTTACTGGCCAGTACCGCTGGCACAAGCTCTTCGAACTCGCTACCTGAATCACTTCGGCTTCTTCAGTCTCAGCTACAAGCTGAAAGGTATCAGTCAGCTGTGCTGCGGCAAGAAGCCGAAGGACTGAGGAAGTCCCTGCAGAATTCAGATGTGTACTTTCTTGTGCAACAGCAAGCGCTGGAGGATTTAAGTGCCAAACAAGAGAAAGTTAATAAGCTTGCTAAGCATCTTGCCAGCATTATGGGTACCCAGGATATTGTTTCTTGAACTCTTCTGAAGTGGTTTCAGCTCTGGACTTGTTTTGCTGTGGCGTTTATATGCTGCTTTGTTCCCTATATTTGCACTGGTGGCGAACTTTGATGCCCAGTGGATGTAATATGTGTAATAGCCGTGATAGCCTAGCATAAGTTGCTTGCTTATTTATTTCCTTGTTGTCTTGTTTATTCGTTTGCTTGTAGTGAGTGCGGTTCTTTTTCTGCGGTTTGCTAGTGGCTGCAATAACCTATTTTTTTAAACTAGGCCACAATAACCATCGGCTAATATTTACTGTAGTGACACTGGGCCTCCTACGGGCCGTAGAAATAGTGGGCCTTCTACGGGCCGTAGAAACAATGGGCCTTCTACGGGTCGTATCATCAATGGGCCTTATACGGGTCGTACGATCAATTGGCCAAACATGGGCCAATAACAGGCTGCATAATGGCTGTAAACGGGCTAGAGTTGGAATCATCCGTTCATGGGCCGACCATAACGGGCCATCGTTAATAGGCCGTATTTGATGACGCTATGAAAACAGCCCAACGTATTAACAGACCACAAACGGGCCGACTGTAACCACGGGCTGAATTTGGCACACAAGTAGAAAATGACGGTAACGGGCCGTAAGTAAACGAATGCTGGAAATGAGCCCAAGAATAAATGGGTTCTGAGAAGGCCGAAAGTTAACATGGGCTGGAAACGGCCCAACGGAATAACAGGCCGTTAATGGGTATAAAGTGATACACTGTTCATTACAGGACAGTTTCACCATGGGTCGTTAATGGGTGTAAAGTGATACACTGTTCATTACGGGCCAGTTTCACCACGGGCCGTTAATAGGCCAAGAGTTACATAGGGCCTCATATGGGCCGAAAGACGTCATGGGCCATACATGGGCCAGAAGTGAAAACGGGCTGGAATCATATTGGATGGCCCAGATGATGCTATTGGGCCTAATTCGGATAGGGCGTAACGGGCCTTGGGTTAGCGGGCTATAAATGGGCTATATCCGAACAGGCCGTTAACAGGCTTTCCATGGGCCGGCCCACCACCTTTTGACCAAGTCAAGCGGGCCGGACTTTTCACAGGAATGGGCCTCTGTTGGGTCGTGTCACGTGTCGACGTATCATAGGCGCCTTCTGTCCAATGAGTGGACGACATCTGTCCCAACGATGAGCCGACACGTGTTTCCTCCGGCCAATGATGATTTTACACGTGGAAAATCCACATTGGTCGGGGCTGTTAACGGGTTATCGGATCCAAAACCCGACCCGGTAGCTTAACGGCGTTCCGTTATGGTGGATGCCACGTGTCGGTCACCCTTAACGAAAGCACTTCTGTGATGCGTGATTTATCGTCATGGAAGTGCACACTTCCGTGATGATGATTTTGGTAATGTCATGGAACACTTCTAGGACAGCACAGGTATGACTATCTTGATTCTGTCATAAAATCGTCATGGATGTACATGCATGACAAAAAACGCGACCTACTGTGACAAACATGTATCATCACGGAAGTGTATTTTTTTGTAGTGATATTCGGACATCGGAAAGGTTCCGAGTGATTCGGGTATTTTTCGGAGTACGGGAGAGTTACGGGAATTCGCCAGGGAGTAGATGGGCCTTATTGGGCTTTAGGAGAAAGAGAGAGGAGAGGCTGCGCGCCCCCCAAGGCCTAGTCCAAATTGGACTAGGGGGAGGGGCGGCGCCCCCTCCTTCCTTCTCTTCTCTTTTCCCTTTCCTTCTCTCCTACTCCTACTACTTGGAAGGGCTCCTAGTTCTACAAAGAAAAGGGGAATCCTACTCCCGGTGGGAGTAGGACTCCCCTAGGGCGCGCCATAGAGAGGGTCGGCCCTCTCCCTCCTCCACTCCTTTATATACGGGGAGAGGGGCACCCCTTGGAGACACAACAATTGATCATTGATCTCTTAGCCGTGTGCGGTGCCCCCTCCACCATAATCCACCTCGATAATATCGTAGTGGTGCTTAGGCGAAGCCCTGCGTAGGTAGCATTATCATCACCGTCACCACGCCGTCGTGCTGACAAAACTCTCCTGTGAAGCTTTGCTGGATCGGATCTCGCGGGACATCATCGAGTTGAACGTGTGCAGAACTCGAAGGTGCCGTATGTTCGGTACTTGGATCAGTCGGATCGTGAAGACGTACGATTACATCAACCGCGTTGTGCTAACGCTTCCGTAGTCGGTCTATAAGGGTACGTGGACACACTCTTCCCTCTTGTTGCTATGCATCCCTGTGTGTGCATAGGAAAATTTTGAAATTACTACGTTCCCCTACAAAGCAGTGATCTAACTCCGCTGCAGCAATATGCCGGACTTAAACATCCGCGAACATATCCAATAATGTTGTGTTGCCAAAGGCTCTGTCCAATCGGGCTTTCACATTAGCCCTGCCCGATTGCCTATTGTCCCATGTATATTCCATCCTTGACCAGCCCAAGTCAACCAAAGCACAGTCATCCATTGCCTCCCGAAACGCCCGCATTTGCCACTCGGGCCTTAGATATCCACTCGTGGCGCTTCCCTAGTTTTGTATTGTGTTGATGTACGTGTTGCGTAGAGTCTCGTGGAAAAGTAATGGGAAGATTTTTTTTAACACAGTACACACGCTAAAGCTCATACATACACGCATACACTCACCCATATGAACGCATACACGCACATGCTATCTCTATGAACACCTTCGAGAGACTAAGCAGCTGGCATATCATCTTGAGATTTATGAAGTCACCGTAGACGCCTCATTGTCAACGGGAACATTTCTTCCCATTGAAAACGCATTGCCGGTGTTCGCACATGACTACATCACTGTATGCCTCCAACGTCAAGGGGGCGGAGCTACAGGGTGGCCAGGGTGGGCCGCGGCCCACCCTGGGATTTTAGGCCGACCTGTATACCATATGTTACGAGGAGATGGGCCAGTGGGGGAAAAGCCTAACAACAGCCTACTGCACGTATCGACTCGCACACAGCCAAGCCCACGAGCAAACCAGACCTAGTGTCTCTCCCGACTGGCCATCTCCACTGATTTTGATCCGCCGTCAACCGCCTACCTCGTTGTCGCGGCTTCGCTAGCCCCTGCCGGCCGCCAGAGCCACCGCCCTGAGTAAGTCTGACGCCCACGGGCCGCAGCCTGGCCCGCCCGCCCCCTGGCTAGCTGCTGTTCGCCTAGGCGCGCCCAGCCACCACAGCTAGTGCCTAGTCCGCTCGGCCGCTCAGCCCGTTGCCTTTTTCTGATAGAGGTAATCCATCGACCATTCCCCTGCCCCCATTGTTGCTCTGATTTAGACGAATTTACATAGAGTTTGACTAGATATTTTGTACGAATTCTGAATTTTTCAGCTGTGGCGCGTGTAGAGCAAACTACATTCAGTAGAGGTATGCTCCTTGGCACTTCACATCCATCGCGCTCCTTGGCAGGTTGGCTTTACTGGAGGCGTGTAGCGGCCACGGTTTCAATTTTGTCATAGACCCGATTTCAAACAAAGAAGCATATATATCATAATTTGGTGTACTTGCTTCTAGATTTATTATTGCTTCGGTCGGCGGTGATGATAAGTGTTGATTTTCTACCATGAGTTTACTCAAGAGCAAGTTTAGAAAAAGACATAATTAAGAATTGTAGTATGTCTGTAAAACCACATTTGACCATATTGATCTATTTATAATTCTACATGGTATTGGTAAACTAATTAGAATGTACACATGTCATATTTGTTCTAACTTTTTTAGGTGGACCACCCTGGTTTAAAATCCTAGCTCCGCCGAGGATGACGCACCACAGCTCACGTCGAAAGAGACCTGTCCGGAAGCGCGGTACGCAAGCAATTCGGCAGGTGCTTTTGTAGACCCGAAACCCCATATGCCCAGGAGGGACCCTGTCAGGGCGCGCGGCGTCTATGGCTACCCTAGGCCGTCCTGATCACCCCTAGAGCCTCGAGGTTCACCGCCCTGCAACAAGAAGAACAAGGAATAAAAAGAACAAGGGAGAGAGATAAAAGTAAAGGTAAAAAGTGGTAGATGAATTAATCGATTGTGTGTTGTTCAATCAATCGTCACCCGTTAAATATATAAGAGATGCCTGGACTTCCCGTGCAAGGAAAAGTCTTGGATTCACATCCAAAGCCCTAGTCAAATTTGGATGGTTTTGTCCAAACTTTCCAAAAAAAATCGGTCTAAAACTGGCTGCACCTTGTGGGTCTTTTTTTAGGTGGTAAACGACCTCAGATGGAAACGAGCCCAAAAGCAATTCTGACCGCTTCGACGAGATGAACAACTTCCATGTTGAACACTTTTTTTATCAGAGGCCATCTTGAGTGGGCTATTAGCTGTTTTTTGAAGTCTGCAACAGAGAAATCTGAAACCCGGATGGTTGCCCCTGGAGTATTCGGTCATCTTGATGCAGCTGCGCATTTACGCCTTTAAGTTTTGCATAGGACTTTGGATTAAGATGATTATTATATAAAAATCGACTGTTTCAATGAGACGAAGACAATTCATGTAAAAAAATTTCTTATATAAGGTCATCTTGAAGGCGTAATTGGCCGAACAGTACGTTGTGTGCCAAAATCTTATTGCTTTGAGCATGGTTCCGGTTGTTTAGATGAGATGGGACATTGATGACCCGAACATCAAAGTTTCTCATTTTGATGGTACATAACTTTTTCTTGTAGATTACTTCTTCATTTGAGTCCATCTTAATTGTGTTCCGTACCATGCCAAAATCTGGTGTCAACACATGCCCCTTATTTTCCAGGAAAGCTTAGATGCCAAAAAATAACTTGCATAATGATTGATCTAGGGACGATGTCAACACTCCATCGGTCATTTGTATGTGCTTAGGGCGATAAGTATATATCAGTCATCTATATGCTTAGCGCGATAACTATATATCGGACATTTCCCATTGCTTACTTGAACTTTGTTGATGCGAACTTGGGCGGAGTTTCCTCAACTCATTGCTTAGTTTTCAAACACTCGAAAAGAATACGTTCAATAGTCCGGCAATAAAATTTCATATATCAATGTGCATCACAAAGTCTTTTGCCGAACCATCTTGTCCACCCTGTTGCAAGGATCTTACAGATAATCAATAATGAGCTTTATTTCGCCTGCATAAAAAATTTATTAGTGGCCAAAGCGGTGGGCTTCGGTTCGGCCTTACCTATGTTGAAGAGACTAAGCATCAGCTATTGATAGATATGCAATACATCAGGATCAACATAGTA
Organism: Triticum aestivum; assembly: GCF_018294505.1. Lineage (NCBI taxonomy): Eukaryota > Viridiplantae > Streptophyta > Magnoliopsida > Poales > Poaceae > Triticum > Triticum aestivum. The sequence goes on along the minus strand of NC_057806.1, from coordinate 419,853,838 downwards.
GCCGGATGCTTGATGTGCCAACTCATTTCAATTGTCTTGTCTAGATATATGACCAATTTGAAGGCACCCAAGGAGAATATTACATCTAGACATGCTTCAAGATAAATTATAAGTGATTCGTCAAACATTGATAACTCTTGGATATTTGTTTCACTACTCGTAACGAATCACCCAACACCTCAATATGTGTAGCACCTATGGCAACCAAAGGCTCCCAAATCGAATAACAACGCATATTCAGCTTTGATTATTATGCAAAAAATACTTTAAACGACATGAGGCTTCACAAAATAGCACCATAAAAAGACGAATGTCCATCTTTGCACCTGAACTCATTTGCACCTAGCTGACGAAAAAATTCAAAACAAATACTAGAAAAATTCAAAAAAACAATTTTTGTGAGGTAGACAATTTGATGCGTGAGGCCCGCTCCAATTTTTAAATTATTTGGACATCTGAGGAACTCTCAGCAAAAAGACAAATTAGGGGTTTGTAAAAATGTTCACTGTTGATGTACTGTTTTGTTCCGATTTGTCTTTTTTGCTGAGACCTGCTAAAATGCTCAAATGACTTGAAATTTGGAGCGGGTCTCACGCATCAAATTGTCTACCGCACAATTTTTTTGGAATATTTTGAATTTGTTTTGATTTTTTTATAATTTTTTTCTAACCAGATGCAGATGAGTCTGGACACCAAAACGCCCTACTCCATAAAAAGATATATAAACAACACCAACACATTGGCCATTGTTATGAATTCAACCATCAAAAAGTAATCTCCATAATACCAAAGGGACAATGCTAATATCAACATTATGCATGTAGTAAATTAAGCACTCGGCATCAACAGCACGAAGCAATCAAACTGACCCGATCGTCGTGACATACCCAGAGCTCGTTAAATTAAACTAGCGGTTAAACACGATGTGTTTGTTTGGGTTTGGAGCCGACGGAGACTTCTGACTGGAACAACACCTACTCCGAAGGCTCTGCACCCGCGGTGTTGACGTGTTCGGCGCTGGGCCGCGCGAAGTGGATCGTATCAAACACTCCCACTCTCGCTGCCGCTACGTCCAATCGCACGCGCTCCGTAGAATAGGCCAGTCGGCCGGCTGGACCCCATCTCGGTGCAGCTCCGAGCGGACAAGTCCACCTTCGTCCTGCCTGCCGCCTTCCTCTCCTCCGGCTATATAGAGCAAATCACCCACCGAGGACAAATCATCTCCAGATTCCTTTCACTTGGATAAACACCAGAGCTCTTCGTCGACCAACAAGATCGATCCAGGCCAAGATTTGGTACTGCTCTACGTCGCAGCACGAGCACATCACAGTCCGCGTGCGTATACATGGGTAACTTGGTCTCGCAGTGCGTCACGGGCGGCGCAGAGCGAGCGAGTCCGCTGGTCGTCCTGCCGGACGGCAGCCAGTTCCGGCTGGAGGAGCACGCCGGCGTGGCCGAGCTGATGATCGAGGCGCCGGGGCACGTTGCTGTCATAGCGAGGGACGCCGCCAAGGAGCGGCGGCTGCGGGCCCTGGCGGCCGACGAGTTCCTGCGCGCCGGCGAGGTGTACCTCCTCGTGCCCGCCGGGAGGGCCGGGGCGCGGCTGGGCGGTCAGGAGGCGGACGCCATCCGCCGGCTGGTGTCCGGCAAGAAGGGGGGCAAGGGCAGGGGCAACAGGTCTGGGAGAAGGATTTTCCCGGAAGGAGAAGCAGCTAGCACCGAGGGTGGAAAGGAGTCTGCTGAATGTGCGCTGCTTTGTAGGATTAGGCCAAGGCAGTGGAGGCCCGCCCTTGACACCATCTTCGAGGCTTAGATTGATCATGGCCCCCGTCTCTAGGTTAGAATAGGAACATTCATTCGTTTTGTTATTTTTTGTTGAATATTGATCATCCTTCTTTTTCAAGCAAGGAGAGAAGGAATTCGTTTTGACGTGTACTGTCTTGTAAAGCTTTAACTTATTTTGGAGTACAAGGTTGTCAGAGCTAGAAATAGTAATTGTCAAACCTAAATGCTACTCATTCTGTGCATACAGATTTGTTGAGAAGTCAAACTTCACAAATTTTGATCAAGTGTATAGAGAAAAATATTTACGCCCTAGAAAAATCATAGCAATAGAAAAGTCATAAAAAAATGAGATGACATGCATCTCAAATGTCATCTCAAATCCTATGAGTGAAAATAGAAAAGAAGATGTTGTTTGGTTCATATCATAGGATTTTTTTTTCTATTGAATCTAGCCTAATGTTTATTTTCCTATGAAATGTGGAGGATAGAAAAAATTCCTTCATAGAAATAGGATTCTATTCCTACAAACTAAAGGACTCTAAAGGAATTTTTTCTATAAAAATATTATCCTACAAAATTCCTCCAAACCAAAGGAGGCCTTAACATCTAGTATACCAAACATATATTCATTATAAAATGTCCTCCCTTTGTTTCTAAATATAAGTCTTTTAAGAGCATCTACAACCGAACTTGAGAAATCCGACCCCTCAAACACGCGCGGATAGTGACCAGTCACGTCTCAAAAAATGGATTTCACATCCGGATATCTCAAATTAAAAACATGAAATCCATATTATTACATGCAACACGGCGATCTTTGAGCGGAGCTTCGTCCGGGTCCGCTCCCCGCTCGTCTAGCTCCGCCGTGGCCATGTCCAGCGGCCGGTTGCGCCCCTCGGAGTGTTGATCCAGTCGCCGGCAAGGTAGAGTAAGGCATGGGACATGAGTCGGCTCACGCGACTCAAGGCGTTGTCGTCTCCCATGCCCTACTCTTCATCGTCGGAGCCCGGAACCCGTTGGGTGCCGGTGGACGTCAGATCGATGATGGACCCGTCCTGGGACGAGCCGGCGACATTCACCGTGTTCGGACACCAGACGGACCTCACCGCCTCCGGTGAGGCAGCGACGATTGCCCTAGCACCAGATCCATGCGCCATTTAGGCTGACACAATGGATTCCCGACGAAATGAGTCCGAGCGCTGTCGTGCACGAGCCTCCTCCCGGGCGCGGCAGAGCGCAAGTCGGACGGCCATCTCCTCCTCGGGGCCGCGTGTGATGAGCCCTGGGTCAACGAATCTGGAGGTGAAGGATTCGGATCCACTGCCCTCCATGCCGGAGACGGCCGAATGGTGCCGGAGATGAGCTTGGGTGGCGGAGAGGAGTGAAGGAGAGTGAGGTAAAGTGGCTAGGGTTTGGTCCGGCTAGCGGATGGGAAGGAATATATATGAGGTCGGATGGGCCAGCGTGGGCCGGGTCCGACGTGGCGGGCATACCCGGGCGCCCCCATATTTGTGCTGGATACGAGGGGTGTCGGTCAGCCCGGGATTTTGAGGCCCGTTTGAGGTGCCTGTCTGAGTCAAAATTTTAAAGTGACAAGGCGGCCCGCCCGGCGTATGAGGCGGGTTTGAGGCGCCCGGATGTAGACGCCCTTAGAGATTTTAATATAAACTACATATGAATATATATAAATATACTTTAAAGTGTAGATTCACTCATTTTGCTATATATATATTTGAATTTTTAAAAAGACTTGTATTTAGAAACGGAGGAAATAGTTTCTTATTTTATTTATTTAATATTGCAGATATAAATAGTTCTTTCTAAATTTGGTCAAAGTTCGCAAAAGTTAACTTTTAAGAAAATATGTACTCACTAATTATGGAACAGTTGAAGTACTAAACTGGCGGCGGCTCATCATCGTTTTTGCATGAACGCTCTCAGGTACGTCAAATCTGAGCTAGATTGAACGGTTTGTTCAGTGCAGATTCTGATTTTTAGGCACAAGTGAACGGCCCAAATTTGTACGCTTTTCTCCATTTTCTAATCCTGAACATGGCAAATTCTGATTTTTAGGTTTTTTGCACATGACAACTATGTCAGCTATAACATAGCAAAATTCTGTGTGTGTTTTAGGTTTTACACATTGTCGGTGTAATAGCATGACAAATTCTATGTGTTTCAGACTACTTACACGTGGCAACTTTTCACACGGTACCACGATAATTCTCTAGTTGTGTCATGGCAAATCTCTATCTAGAGCATGGGAAATTTCTGAAGACATGTGTGCGAATTTCTCCGTTGTAGCATGTAATTCTCCATGTTATATCATGGCAATTCTTCTCTTTGCAACATCGTAAATCATGGGCATTTGTGGCAATTTTCGTGTTCGGTAGGAAAATTATCCCCTTTGCATGGGCATTTGTGGCAATCTTCGTGTTCGGTAGGAAAATCTCCCCTTTGCAACACGGTGGACATTTGTGGCAACTTTCTCATGATGTAGGATGTCAATTCTTTTTTTGTTGTACCATAGCAACCATCTTCTTCCTTCATGGCAATTACTCAAGAGGTAGCATGACAATTATTCTATATTGCAGCATGGAAATCCTTGCACACATGGCAACATGGAAATTTTTGCTGATAGCATTGCCATAGCATGGCAATTTCTCTTTGATAGTATGGCAAAAAAAAATTGTTGAGGAGGGGGAAAGGGGTGAGGGGTATGTAGGGGAGGGCCCTTTGAGCGTTCGCTTGGAAGGTCATTGGGAGGGAACGCATGGACATTCGTTTGCTCGTTTGACGTTAGCTGAGGGAACAACCGTTTGCTCTGGCCACCATCTAGGGGGTGTATGCCAGCTATTGGCTTCCATTGTAAAATGTCGTTGAGCATAACAATGAATAAGTATTTTTCCTTCCCTTAAAGTTCAACAACCCAAATCATAACTCGATTCATTTCTAACTTTTGAACTAGACCAATAGTTTGTGATGGTGCGGCGGCGGCGGATGCGACACAATCCTCGAAACTGCATTTCCTCTAGAGGAAACACGTGATTTAACCTTCTGGCTCGGTCAGCCAACGCCAATGTCCACACATCATTTTTCTTGTTGAAGATGTTGGGTCGAAATTCCATTTCAATGGTGATAGCCCTAGGTTTGTCCATGTGGTTTGACCAGCCAACATTAGCACGTGAGCCATGATTCCATCTTCAAGGTGCTATCATGCAGTCACATCGTTCGTTAGGTCACATGTCGCTTGGTTGCCTCAGATATTTTCTTTCCTTTCTGTATGCCAATTTGTTGGGTATCAATGAGGCTTTGCCTTTTTTAGAAAAAGGGAACCACACAAAATCTGCCTTGATCAACAAATGAATATTGCAACTAATGAAAATAGAAACAAATTGCACAATATTTCTCCTTATGGTGGAATTGAACTAGAGAATCAAATGTGTTTTCCATATAAACTAACGGCAATTGAATCACATTATCTTAACAAATATTACTCCCTCCGTTCACTTTTGTAAGTCATTTCAGACAACTCAAAATGGGTTGTTTTGTACATTGTCTGAAATGTTTTCAAGGTCTTATGAAAGTGAACAGAGAGAGCATATAATTTCAGATAATATAGGAGGGTTGCCCTTCATATAGCCATAGCCCTGCCAGAGTAGAGTAGAAGAGAATAAATGTAAGAAGAATATAGTAATCATATCTTAGTCAATTGGGTTTCAAAAAGAAAAAGGTCATGCCTTGATGAACAAATGGATGTTATAGTCGACAAACATGTAATGAATTGCAAAATATTTCTCATCATCACAAAGGAACCTACAGAAGTATAACAAATGAATGTTACAAGTGATGAAGATGCAAATGAATTGCACAATATTTATCATCATAACAAAGGAACCTACAAAAGTATCACAGCTTCCATCTATACATTTTAATATACACCGCGGTTTCACAATAACGCCAGTGTCAGAGCAAAAACCATTACATTATCAAATCAAAATTAATAGGATTCGACCAGAGTAAAATCTGCTTCGTCACCACAAATCACATGATTTCCTACTAACTACAATTTCAGCTTTATCTTCTCGGACCATTTGAATATATCAGAATACACCTGATCACCACCAATTTCCTCACCGGTTGCCCCAGCAGCAATCCTGATAATATCCTCCATTAAAGCAAAGTTCCCCATAATATCAACGTGGGCACCACTCTGTGTGCCCCTGCCTTCGAGGAGATTCGAGGGTGGAGAATGACTATACTCTCTCACGTAAGTCTTGCTGCCAGAAGGGTTGAAGCGAGTTTTTCCACGCCATGCTTTGGCACACATATACCCTGAACTAAGAACTGGAACAGTCTCGTCACCATTCGACATGTAAACACCACCTTTCAAGCAGCTATTCTCATCCCCACCCTCAGCTGAGGCATCTATCTGAAAGGGTATATAGCACTCTGCCTGTGGGGATAATTTATAGACATATGCTCTTTCGGTAGGAATGCCTACTCCATACATCGAAAATATTTCCATTTCAGGCGCATCTGGTAGTCTGCAAATGAAAAGGATGTAAGATAGCATTCATAAACCAACCAAAATAATACACAATATTTGCAAGATTTTGTATGCATGATCGCCATGCAGCAGATTTTTTTTACAGAACATGCTTTCTTGAAAAAAAAAACTAATGTAGGTAACTGAATTAAAATGAGAATGCTGGCAAAAGGTTCTTACTTTGTCTCCAAGGGGTTTGACCAATACTTGTAGTGGCCATATTTTGGATCATCCAAGTTATCAGCAATTCCATATGAAAAATGAACACTACCACGCTGCATCATCCTTGGAGCAACAAAGTTAAAAAGATCTATGATAGAGCCTGCGGTGAAAGCTTTGTAGTCTGAAACTGCCTTTATTCCACCCCACCCTAATTCCTGATACTCTGTCCAGACATCCCGGCATGATGTATTCGAATGGGCAAGATTATTACCTTTGACAGCATCCTGAAATGACGATAATAAGTTTTTTCGGTGCTCACAGCTCAATTTCCAGATAACTACACGTTCCAACTAAATATATCACTATCTTGCATCAAGAGTACACCACAAGGTGCTCACAGCTCACCTTGAAGAAAATAACCCATTCTACATACAGTCATATACTAGCAAGACAGGTAAATATATCACACTATCTTATATAAAAAAGCAAATCAAGAGCTTCATGTGGTGAACTGGAAGGCTTAAACTGGAGCAAATTCTTAGACAAACAGTTACTTCTTCAGGAATCAGGACTGAACCAGCTAGAATTTAAGCCAACAATGTAGATCATAATGCAATACAAAATGATGAGCGTTGCATACGAGTTTGGCTGAAACAATGAACGAGGTACAGTTTGAGCCAACAGTGTTCGATTATAAATGTGATATAAAATTATCATTGTCAAATAGAAGAGTTCCACTGCCAGAATTGATGGAGTTTAACAAAATAACAGCGCAACTAACAAACTGAATACATGTCAGATCAAAGATTTCTGGAATAAGAATAATGCTAATTATTAAAGGCACTGACAAGTACTCCCTCAGTTCAAAAATAATTGAAGTCTTAGAATTGTCCTAAGTCAAACTTCATTAATCTGACTGAGTATATATAAAAATATATCAACATCTACAAAACCAAATGTACTGAACTAGATTCTTTATGAAATATATTTTCGTATTATATATATTTAAAATTGTAGATCTTTGCAGATAACTTAGAAAAGTTTGTCTTAGAAATATCCTAGAACTTCAATTATTTTCAACGGAGGGAGTAGTTAAAGACAATACCACAGACCTAGGAAAATAGTGATTTGCATGTATGATGGTCGTAAATAAGTAGAAGCTGGTATGCTTATGTTATGCTTCTGAATACTCACACGGAATTCTATCTGCTCAATATTTGAAGCCGGAGCTTCCGCTACATCTTTTCCAAAAGATACCATTCTTCCAAAGTTCACAGGCTCTGGATTAACTTCGACAGGTTCCCCATGAACATCCTTAGAAACCTCTGAATCATTGGTCTTCCGCTTCTTGGATTTACACTCAAAACCATCTTCTGGAGACCAATCCAAACCTCCCCAAATAGTCTCACCACCTTTAGGGAGCATTGACATTGTTGAATCCCATGTGCGGGTCATTCGCATCAAGTGGCGCAAGGTCTGAAGTCCAAGAAAATCTGAGTCCAGCATTTCTGGTGCAATAGCTCTGTACATGAATGACATAATATTTAGGCCTTATACCACCCACGGTAAATTTCTGTTAATCAAATAAGGAAAAGAACGGCAGGATACTATACCACCCACGGCAACAAATTTATGTTTCAAGTGAAACCAGTAACCTATATACTCAAAACAGTAACCATTTACAGTTCTAAAACTGAACAACGGCCATGCTAATACTCCCTCCGTTTCTTTTTAGTCTGCATATAAAGGTTTGGTCAAAGTCAAGCTTTGTAAAGTTTGACTAACTTTATATTAAAAAATATCAACATTCACAACATGAAATCAATATTTCCAGATGCACCATGAAATGTATTTTCATATTATATAGTTTTAGTATTGTAGATGTTCAGATTTTTTAATATAAATTTGGTCAAACTTTGTGTAGTTTGACTTTGACCAAAACTTATACGCGGAGTAAAAAGAAACGGAGGGAGTACTTTACATGGTCCATCCATCAAAGTAGATTAATCCAGCAAGGTTACATAAGCTTGGAACTTGTATCTTGTTTGCAACAGAACACCTTATGCATGATAGTGTTGTGTGACTAACAAACGACCATTAGATGTGCGATGATAGGAGATTCATACTTGGGATCATGGACTGGCGTAACAATGAACAACATAATACAACCTATACTTTGGTATTAGTTCGGTTGTAAAGAACATGGCAAGGATTCTGCAAATACAAAACCATCTTAACAGATGAATGGCACCACTAACAGAGAAATGCCTAGACATGTGCCGCATGATTACTTTAATTGCTTAGAACAATTGATAAGGATACAAACAGAACACAGAATTGCTTAGACTGCTTATAACTATAACATGGGTGCAATCATCAGTTTAGACGGTATCAACTACCCAGCCTCAAAACAACTGAAACAACCAATACCAGCAGGTGCTTCTCCGTTGTGAAAAATAAGTCAGAGAAATCATGTCTACTTGAAATTCACCTCAAAAGGTATCAAAAGGGGAACCACTGTTATCAGATACTCCCTCCGTCCCAAAATAAGTGACTCAGCATTATACTAACTTTGTCCTAAAGTTAGTACAAAGTTGAGTCACTTATTTTGGGACGGAGGGAGTAGTACATAATGACTTTATGTAATGCAACTTCAAACTTCTAAACTAGATCAAGTACTTCCCGGCCACATGGTCCTTATCACAGAACACAGGTTAATCACTATGGTCATATCATACTATAGGTGTAACCATGCAGTCATGAATTCAACAATGACTTACAATCATTTATTACCATAGTTACAAATTAGCTACGCGCAAGTAAGACGTGAGAATAAAAGTATAGAGCTAGATGACTTGAATACTTGATGTCCTTGCCACTACGGGTTAAAGCACGCACAGTATCCTGTGGCCAACTGACAAGCATAATTCAGAATGTGCGTGGGGCGTGGGCGTGGGCATGGGTGTGTGTTGAATTGTAATTCTATAACAAATAACATGATTTCAGTAGGCACATTAAACATCAGCTACCAAACTTTTATGACTTGAATTACCTAGCAACAGCAACATCTTTGGCTTCAGATGAGAAAAGCCCAGCAACAGCCTTTGGAACTCCTAAGAAAGGCCCACCAATGTTTGCTACAGCTTTGATGTGCTTTGCACACCAATCAGGACCACCACCACCACCCATGGGAGAAGGTGCTTCTACCCACTTCATAAAATGAAGAAAATAGAGAACTCCCATGGAATGTGGGATCACCACCGCCCTATTTCCACCATTAGTCGCTACCAAGAGCTCAATGTTACTCTTTATTCTGCTCAATGTTTGATCACGGGTCTGCAGATGGCAATTTAAGTTAGAAACATGACAGAGCATCATATATCAGTAGCATTCACATAACGAAGAAAATATAGCTAATGATGCAATCTATGTCATACCTCAGTGTTCTGGAATGATAACCTCCAATCATAAGCAGCCATGTACATGTTCTTTTCTTCATATCCAATCCGAGCTAAATTGGCAATCAGGACTGCCCAAACAAAATAGCCAGGGACAAAATAGTCAGCTGCGACAAGGCCTGTGACCGGCCTAACTCTTATTCCTGGTTTATCTAATCCAGTTTCGTTGTCCAATGACATATGTTCAATCCAGCATAAAGGCCTGAAAAATGTTTCAAGAGGATTAAAGAGATTACAAGCAGAAGCAGGTCTGTGATAGTGCACAACTATACCCAAAAGAATGCTCTAGCAAAATGAAGGAGACTAGTACAATAACCAACTTAGAGTATATGATAAGTAAGCTTTGATGACTGCAGGCAAAACATAAAGAGCACATATTCTAGGCAAAAGCTCCTTCAGTAGAAAGAGTTGGAAAAAATAAACAATAAACTAAAAATCAAAAAGTAACAAACTCTGTAACATGTAACCTTAGCAGTAGTGACTGTAATACAGCATCAAATGAAGTATAACTCTCGGGTCAATCCATGTTACAGCGGGCAGTATAGCATCTAGCTTTGCATGGATATTTCAGTTTCAAGACTGAAGCTATGTCATAAGAGATTTAGACTCTGCTTCTATTTGTAAAATATCAACTTCATTCTTGGTAACAGGGTTCAGGATATTAAATTTGTTCAGACTGTAACGTCTTAATGCAGGTATTTACGACAAAGTAAATGCAATGCCATATACCATGTAACAGCTAATCCCACAAGAAATTGCTACAGTGCTGAACTTTTAATGTCATATATAGCACGATACACAAGCCCCTGAATGAGATTTCTAATTTCCCAAGGGAATGCAGGAAGCGAAATTGAACGAAGAAACGAAACACTAAAAGACTACATTAATTAGTTTTCTAGCACATAAGTTTTAGGATTCAAATTAGGCTTTTCTCTAAACAAGATATTTTACTGTAGAATCTGAAGTTTTGCAAACAAGTAGAGCACCAAGATTACCACCCCTGCCAAAATGTGACTGTAAATAAAGGCAGTTACTTCAATGCAAAGTGAGTCATCTACTTTTCCTACATAGGGATAGCTCAACAACACAAGGCTTAGAAGGAATAGCAGGTATGCTGTTCAGGGATCACGTTATTACTCTCACCAGAAAGTAGGCAACATCGACCTTTCCAGAAAAGCAGTATTTGAATAATAAATAATGAAACAGTCGGATATAAATATCTACTCCAAAAGGCATCCCATGACTACATCGAAAGCTTTGTTTAACGCAAATTATAATTTCTCCTAAAGGACCTGAACACACATAATCTAGATTTCTCTTGTACAAGAATTTCCCTATATCAACATCCCCTCATAGCCAGTGGGGGACACAATGTTGCCTAGTTTTACAACATGTGCACTCCATGCAGCTCTCAAAGTCACATCTTGCCCACTCAAATCCTGCTCCCATGCTAGTAACAAAAAACAGCATTCCAAGGCAGCTGAAAGTGATTGTCACACCCAACATTTCATAGAAATATCCCAAGTACTTACACAATTAAACAGTACAAAACTAGCTTAAGAAACACAAATAAAGTTCAAATTACCAAGAATTCTAATCCCTCCACCGTAACAAATCAACCATTGAGAAAGTAATAAAAAACATCCAAAATTGGAACCAACTTTCTATTGAGCACCTAAGTCCCAGTTCTTGACTGAGCACCTCGCCATTGAGGAATCATACACCCTAACCCAGACTTCAGAAGATCTGGAATGAACCTCTAGTCCTACAGCTCAGACACATTAATAAGATATATAAAAGAAATCTACGGAAAGGGCGTTAGAGAACACGAGGGATTGACAGCCTATGGAATCAGACTACTGTCCTGAAGTCCTAACTCTGCCAAAACAATTCCCAAAAGCTCGACAAACAACAAAGCAAGCCAAAAAGAATAACATGGGACTCATTCTATTAAAGGATCCTAGCGTCGATTGCTAAAGCAGCCCTAATAACGACCAAACAAAGTTAGAGACTTAACGGACACGCGACGGATGCGAATGCAACACCTAACAGGTAAGAAAGCGACCTCTTGTACACGTCGCCGAATGTGCCGCCCCAGAGGCGCTTCCGGAAGAGCCCCTCGGCGCAGTGATGGCCCTCCCAGAGCTCGAGGCCTCCCGTGACGATCCCCGGCACGAAGATGACGGGGTGCTTGGCGTGCAACCCCTCCTTCTGCAGCTTGACCCCGGGCGGGTCCGGGAGCGGGCCCGTGATGGCCTCCGTTACGTACTGCGGGAAGGAGGCCGGCATGGCGTTGTAGAGGAAGAGCAGCAGCCACCAGGAGGAGCAGACGCAGCCGACGAGCCAGCAGCAGCTGTCCACGCACGACCACTTGCCCCTGGCCCGCCGGCCGGCCTCCTTGGACGGCGGCGCGGAGGCGGAGGAGGACGGCTGCTCCTGCGCCGGCTTCTTCCCCTTGTCCTTGTCCTTGTCGTCGTGGTCGGAGCCATTGCTGTCGTCGCCCGGCGAGGGCGGCGGCGGCGACTGCTGCTGCCTCCGCCTCCGTAGGAGCGACATGGCGCGCGCGCGCGGGCGAATGGGATCGGCGGGCGGGGGCGGGGCTACCTGCGCGGGCGCACTCGCATCGCCGGCGGCGGCCGGGAGGGGGCCTGGCCCGCGAAACCCTAAGCCGGCGGCGGGGCCCAAGGAGGCGGAGGGGGCGAGGTCGGGAGGGGCGGGGCGGCCTCGCGGGGCTAGCGTTTGTGAGGTCGGGAGAGGGAGGAGGCTCGAGGCCGTAGGCGACCGTCGCGCCGCACCGGAGCGATCCCTGCGCCCGATGTACGTGCGCCGAGCTGGCCACGGGTGCCTGCCTACGTGGGCCCGGCGGCACGGGACGGGTCTGTGGTTCGTGAAGACGCGGTGCGGGTGGGGCGGAGTTCGCCTGCCTCTATTGATTGGAACCTGTGTGGGGCCCAGGGGTGGCCGTCAAGGACGGGGACGGTGAAGTGGGGCCGGCGTAGCTTGCAGAAATGATAATGGCGATCCAACCAGAGCAGAGCCTCGCCAAAACGTGATCTTTCTGGTTTTTTTTACGGTGAAACGTGATCTTTCGGTTGGCACGGTTTTTCTTTTTTCCATTTATTACATACATTCAAGGTGCAGAGCACGATCCATTCTCATGTAATAATGGACTTAAAAAACCCCGCAAAAAATGGACCTAAAATAATTTAAATTCCTGTGAATATATTCATTAACTATTTATGGAATCCAACGTATTATCTTATAGTATTATGAGACGGAGGGAGTACATCGCTTTTCGAGTATCTATTTTCAAATTTTGAGAAATATTACTAGTCACAAATTTTAATGTTTAGCCTTATCTTGTCTAGAACGACAGCTTTAACAAGACAAGAGGGATATCTAGATAGCATGAGGGAATGTTTTTACTCCAGATGTCACATATAAGTTTTCCTAAAGCTGGCAGCTTATCAATTGGCATGTCAACTCATCCACTGACTCGTGTTCTCCTTGTAAATATTTCTACTGCCCTTGAAACCCCCCATGCACCTCGCTTTGCTAGTGGTCCTAGCAACATCGTCCTTCTTCTTCCGTGATGGTCGTCCTTCTCCCTGTTGGCGCTAATCGAATGGTTGTATGATTCCATGTTCATTGGGTGGCATCTCATTGCCCTTGTCGTTCCCCTAGCATGCCTATTTTTTTGTCATGATGATCGTCCTTCTCTCTGTTGGCGGTAAATCGAATGGTTGTATGATTTCATGTTCATTAGGTGAGATCTCATTGCCCTTGTCGCTCCCCTAGCACGCCTACCCCAATGAACCTATCATTAGGGTGCAATTAGGTGGCAAGCAACCACGCCATGCACAATGCCGGCTTTCAAGTTGTGTTGTGGGTGGTGATTATGGTACATGACTGCGACTAAACTCCCGCCATGAGACGTTGTCGCATTTCGGCATGCATGCATCATTCGTTTGTTCTATATGGATAGTCAGTTTCAGCACGTATGTCGGTCATCCAACAACATCCATATGCATTTTGTTCCTGGGCGGCAATATCAAAGACAATGACTTCATATCCTGACATGTGCAGTCCCACTCGAACATCATGATCCAGCAGACCCACATCTACATAGTGGTGGGGAATGGGCACCAGATCAACACAAATGGCCTTCACATTGTGCTCATATCGTGTCAAACTTAACATTAGGAGTCATTACGTTGTAGATATACGAAGGGAATTTTTAAGATGGATGAAATTTGTATTGAAAGCGGACATTGGTGGCGATAGAAAAAATATATTATTCACAACTGAAGTGTTTTTATAAAAAACAAATCATTTGGCCTCAATTTCAGTCTTTGTGGAAATGCTCAATGCAAATTATGTTGGCAATTTCAATTTGTAACAATAGCAGCATCGAATAAAAATTATATAATGTATTATTGTCATAAAGCAAGTATTTAAAGTTGTCAGAACCAAATTATTGGTGTGTTGAAAATAAAATAGTTATTATGTTGGGTTTTTTTGGTGGAATAATTATTATGTTGGTTTCACTGTGGAAAATTCTCAAGTCGTGTTGGTTAAAGGAAAAGTTCTTTCTATGAAAGCGTGGCGTGTAATCAAATCGAGATTTATTTGATACACATGTTAGTCTGAAATAATCTATGATTTACATGATTTGTTGCCTAAATGTGTTAGAGTTAACGTTGGTGTGTTTTTTACGTACTTGCTTTCTGAGTATATGATACAAAGGTTTATGCTTTGCAATTGCCGACAAAGATATTACTGTATACTCTTCGGTGTTTTTTAAGAAAGAAGTGCATATTTCAACCCTGAACTCTTGCTCTAGTCTAATTTACAACCCTGAACTTTAATACCGTTTAAATTACAACCCCCAAGTCTCAAAATCGGCCAGGATTCAACCCTCCCCACCCTGTTGACCGATTTTGACCTGGGGTGACCAGTTTTGACTAGTCAACGAGTCCAATCAGCATGCCACGTCAGATTTTTTTTCTTCAGAATTTCAAGAAAAAGTAAATAAAAATCTATAAGATTAGGGAAAAATATAAAAAGGCAAAATTCCGAAAAAAGCTAGGGAAAATAAAAAATGATTTTTTTTCTGGAATTTGAGTTTCTGGATTTTTTTTGGAAATTCATTTTTTTATTTTCCGTGTTTTTCGGAAATTGAATTTCTTATTTCTTTTCCTGGATTTTCTTTGATTTTACAGGTTGTTTCCTTGGAAATTTTGCATTTTTTTGCTGATGTGGCATGCTGACTGGACCTGTTGACTGGTCAAAACCGGTCAACCAGGTCAAAACCGATCAACAGAGAGGGGAGGGTTGAATCCTGACCGGTTTTGAGAGTTGAGGGTTGTAATTTAGATGGTATTAGAGTTCGGGTTTGTAAATTAGACTAGGGCAAAAGTTGAGGGTTGAAATATGCACTTCTCTCTTTTTTTAACACGATACAAATGCCCATACATATACACACACTCATAAGTATGACCGCACACGCATTCTAATTCTATGAGCACCTTTAAGAGATTAAGCCGGCACATTATCTTGAGATTGGTGAAGTCGCCACAGACCTCCTTATCTTCGACGAGAACGTCTTCTCCACTAAACGCACATAGTCGAAACAACTAAAATAAATTTAGGAAAATACGAGCGGCCCAATTAAAATTTAGAGGTTCTCCATGAGAATCAAAGGGTCTGAAATATTATGCCAAGCTTCGGGTGACATGTAACATATATTTTGCTAAAACTGTTTAGGGCCTCTTTGATTCAAAGGATTTTTATAAGATTTTTAAAGGATTAAAATCCTTGGGAAATTTTTTTATGTTGGCTGTTTGATTTGTAGGATTGAATCATGTAGGAATTTTTTTTAAGAATTCATTTGTACTATATTTCATAGGAATTCTAACATCCACTCCAACATTTTGAAATAAATCATTTGTTTTTTCATTGGCATAATCAAACAAATTTAAATCCTATAAGAATCCAATAACCATGTCATTCCAATCCTATATTTTTTCTATTCCTGCATTTTTGCAATCCTACGAATTAAAAAGGCCCTTAAATAGAAACCCATCCTCGTTCTGCACATCCGGCTGGAGTTTGGTTTGATTTTCTTTCGTGACATTCTGAATCTAGCAGCAACTTATCTCCACGGCACTATATGCAACTACGATTCTTTCTAGCACGGTGGTGAGAGAACATAAGCATTTTTCTTTCTCGGGAAGGATAAGAGCATCTCCAGCCGTTGACCCACTAGGGGTTCGTAAAATAGCCGTCTGAGAGCGAACCGACGTAAAAATCGGCATGGGGGTTTTGGGGCTCCCAGGCGCCGGCCCCAGGGTCGTCCCCAGAAGGCGTTTTTACTTTTTTTGAAAAAGAATTCAGCTAAAA
Organism: Triticum aestivum; assembly: GCF_018294505.1. NCBI lineage: Eukaryota > Viridiplantae > Streptophyta > Magnoliopsida > Poales > Poaceae > Triticum > Triticum aestivum. Next base: position 419,837,482 of record NC_057806.1, on the reverse strand, counting down.
TTCGGCAAACGAGACAAAGATTCGGCTAAAATTCGGCAAACATGACATTATTAAGGCGACTTAAATAGTTTTTTACATAGCAAAGTGAAGTACTTAAAAAACAAAGGCCGCAACTACAGGCCGAAGAACGCGTTGAGCGCGGCGAAGTCGCCGCTGTTGTCGCCGTCGTCCTTCTCCTCCTCCTTCATGCGGCCGCCCCTCTTAGACCCCTGCCCGGGGTCGCCCTGGCGGACCGGTGGCGGCGCGTCCTCGTCGCTGTCATCGTCGAGAACGACGACGCCTCCCTCGTCGCGGCCACGGCGCCGAGCGGTGATCTGCTCAAGGGTGCGGCACTGTCGCTCCAACTCCGTCCGCGCCAGTCTTCGCGCGCCCACTTCAAGGCCGCCGCGTCGGAGAGCTCCGGCTCGGTCTTCACGGCGGCGAGCCCTAGCTCGGTCTTCACGGAGGCGAGCCCGGGCTCCGTCTACACGGCGGCGACGAGCCCTGGCTCTGTCTTCGGCTTGATGAAGCGGGGAGGAGCCGAGGAGGAGGCGCGCCCGCCCTCGTTGATGACGATGTCGGCGTTGCGGGTGCGCCGGCTGAGCGGCGTCTCCGCGGGCTGGGCCTTGACGCGGAACAATACCGGTGACCCGGAGGAGGAGGAGCAGGAGGAAGAGGAGGAAGAGGTCATCGTCCTCCTCGGCATCCATTCGCGTGGTGGGGCAGCAGAGTACGTCAAGGATGGGTCATTGCCGCCCTCGAGGTGCTGGAGGACGGCGTGGAGAGTGCTGCCTGGGGTGCCCCACCATAGACGGCTGCCCTCGATGTTCTTCGTCCGCCGCACCACCGGTGCCACGTTGGTGGAGGCCAGCCGTTGCGCCTGCCGATGCTGGAAGTATGCCGCCCACGCCTCGTGGTTGCCGGCGGCATACTGCGGGAGGGCCTGCTGCTCCTCCGTCAGCGACACCCGCACGCGGCCGACCTCGTTGGCGAAGTAGTCGGCACGCACGGTGACGTTGGCCAACGGGGGGATGGGAACGCCACCGGCACTGAGCTTTCACCGCCTCGGCGTGCGCATGTCAGGAGGCGCCGGGATGTTGGCCTCGAACAGCAAGCGGGTTTCCCACTCGTACAACGAGCGGCGACCGAAGCCATTGGTCGCCGCCCCATCGCCGGGGAACCGCTCGCCCATCGTCGCGTCTGGGCACGGGGAGAGAGAGGGGGAGTAGCGTCGAAGGCGGCTACGCACGGGGAGAGAGAGGCAGTGCTCGGCGGTTGTGGGCGAGGTGTGGCCACATGCTTGGGGTAGGCGTTGCTTTATAGCGGGCGGGGGCTGGGCGCCGTGCGTACGCGTGGCGGGAGGGGGGCGTTGCCGCGTCGTTCACGAGGAATTAATGGAAGGCCGACTGACGGTAGCCTTGGCATTGATTCCTCGCGGGAAACCGAGGCGCTGTGAGAACGACGAGGCGAGTGTTCTGACTCGGTGGGCCCGCAGCCAGCGCACCGGGTTCAGCCTGGATCCGCCAGTGTTAGTTTTGGCCTAAACCGGCCAAAAACAAATTTCTGAAGATGTGATTAGGCCGATTTTTGAACGCCGAGATTAAAAAATTGTCAGGGGACCTATTGTGGACGTGGCTGAAGATACTCTAAGCATTTCTTTACGGAGAGATTCTCTGGATGTACTATCCACTAGAATCCTGTCTGTTTTGCTCGGGGAAAGATGTTGGGTGTCGGATCACACGGGCGTCGGCAGTAGGCCCTTTAACGTTGAATCCTAGTCCTGGGATGGTGATATCTTATGAGCGACGCTGACACAATTGTCCGGAATAAATTCGCTATGGGTTGTACTGATCGCAGTTGCATCTGGACTTATTTTTCTCCGCTCACTACTGCGGGGCAGGAGTAGATCAGATACGGAAAGTTTTTTTTCTTTGTCCTCCACGTCAGTACTATCCATTCCAACCTTCAGTGCAAATGTGCAATATGTTGCTCGCGGAAACTGCTGCAGTGATCGTTGTGCATCAGCCCAACTCGAGAGAAGGAAAACAAAGGGAAAGGCCCACTCTCCGGCCCCTAACAAACAAACAATTGCACCTACGATCGGCCCACGTTTCGTCGTGGTCGGGAAGGAGCCCAGGCCCCCAACCACTTCGTTATCTCAGCTCAAATAAAAAGAAAAAAAAACACTTCGTTGTCCCCTAGAAAAAGAAACTTGTTTGCCACGGCGGGTGCTTCCTGCCTTTGCTGGAGTCAGTCTGTATCTTCAATGTCGACCCTCCGCGCTCCCCACATCTCGATAACAAAATTTCTACCCCAACCACGCCGACCGACCCGTACATGCTCTTAAGTTTTATATAATCACGGCCCATGTGTTGTGCCTCGTCTACTTTTGGCTGATCACCAAATCCATCGCGTATGCTTCTAAGTTGTAATCACGCCGCACGGCTCGCTGCTTTGCTTTTGATCACATGCATGCAGACTTGCAGAGGCCAGAGGTGATGATCAGTGATCACTCTCGGTGTTACGTGCACCCGCAGCTGCAGACACGAAAGCCAAAAGTAATCTTAAGTAAGACGAGAAAAGGATTCGACTAAGTTTTGTTTAGTTTTAGTTGGGAGTGGAGCAGCTGCAGCTGCAGCGGAGTGGAGCAGCTCGGCGCTAGCACAGCAACCCCACCAGGGAAAAGAACGGCTTAACTACTGGTCTACTGCTAAGCACAGGCAATCAGTGGCGGCGTATTGATTTGTCACCACCGGGGGAGGAGCCAAAAGGGGCCTGGTTCGTTGGGGGACAGGCCACGACCCCACCCCCATGTGCCGCCGTCGACCGGCCGAGCGCGTACGGGCCGGGCCTATTCCACCCCGCTCTGCGACAGCGGAACGGCGTCGCGTTTACGGCCGCGCGCCGGACGGCGGGGCCGATGGCGACGGGCGTGGGCTGTGCGCGATCTTGGCTGTCGTGGCCGTGTACCGGAAAGGCGAGGCGGGATGATGGAGCGCGCTCGAGTGGGCGTGATGGACGCCGTGGGGTGGACGTGCGATGCCGGGCGCGCGCGCGCGGCGTGGTCGCGGCATGCGCATGCATGCGGCCAGGGGCGCACGGGCGTCCTTGGTGCGCGCACCGCGTGGTGAGCGCGTGCACCGCACCACTCATTCAATCCAAATCCTCTTATCCATTCATACCGGGTACAACCATTATTGTGCTGGATCTTCGGAAGAGTGGAAATAAAGATAATAGAGCGCTTGGATATGAAACACATACATAAAAGAAATGACACTACAGTACTACCATGACCTTACGAGGTTCTAAAACACATACTCCATCCGTTCCCAAATATAAGTTTTTCTAAAGATTCCAACAAATGACTACAGTAAAATGAATAAATCTACACTTTAAAATATGTCTACATACATCTGTATGTTGTAGTCCATTTGAAATGTAAGACTTATATTTAGAAACGGAGGGAGTGCAAGTGAGTAGTAGTAGTATTTTTCTCATTTTATTTACACCTAGGCATATGAATGCATATCAACTGTATTCGATGACGCCATTCATATGATCCAATGAAACCCCAATGAAAAACCCACTACTTAGAGCATCTTCAATCAAACCACCCACTTTCCCCAAGTTCGGGCGTACAGTCCATAACTGTTTGAATACCCAATCGAACGCAAACCTGTCCCATTTATCCGGGCTGTCCAACATTCTTCATATTCAATCCCATGAGAACCAAGGACGCGATGAGTGGTGCGAATGGGCCGGACCATTCTTCCCCCGAGTTGTTTTTTCTTTTTTTTTTTCCGTGTTTTGCAGTCATTTTATTAAGAAAACATGTTTTTAGGAGTTAGATATTTGAAACCCTATTAAAAATGGAAACATATATTTCATGAAAGAAATTAGTGTGTGTCTTATAAAAAGTCCTATGTATATTAAAAAAGTTCACCATGTATTAAAACCCTGTATAATGTGTATTAAAAAATGTTTGAAGTATACAACAAAAATTCAGTGTACATTAAAAAAATCAGCATGTATTAAAAATTGTTCAATGTGTATTAAAAAGCATTTGATTTATACAACAAAAATGTAAAAAGTTCATTGTATATTTAAAAGAAACAAACAAGAAAAAAGTGTAAAAATAAAAAGACAGAAAACAAAAATAAAAGAAGAGAAAGAAAACCAAAACAGAAGAAAAAAGATTTTTAAAAATAGAAAACGACATAAAAATAAAAATAACCAAAGAAGGAAGGACACTTGGGTCGGCCCATTCGTGCCTGCCCTTCAGCGAAGGCTCGACTATTTGCCGCTCATGAGCAGCAAATAGGATATTTCATAGTCCATAGATTATTGGGCAATCAAAGAACTCAACTATGATTTTGAACTTGCCGGTGAAAAGAGGTTATTTGAATATTAGCTCGCTAGATGAATGAGAACCCAAGCCTATGAAAAATGCCAAGTTATTTAAAAAAAAGTTAAAAGATGGCACGACAAAATAATCCAAAAACGCGAATTCAAAGTTGGAGAATATGTTCTTTTGTACAACTCTCGTTTCAGATTTTTTGCAAAAAAATTTCTCTCCAAATGGGAAGGACCATATAATATAGAAGAAATTTATCGTTCTGGAGCTATCAAAATAAATAATAGCGAAGGTACTAACCCGAAGGTGATCAATGGACAAAGAATCAAACATTATATCTCATGTACGTTCATTAATGTTGAAAGCAATATTATCCAAACTATGACACCAGAGGAACATATAAAAGAAACCTTCCGGAACACTCCAGAATCGTGAAAAAAGAGGAGGTACGTGATACGGACTTCAACAAATTCGCAATTTTTTTGTCAGTTTTGAAATATTACAAAAATTAGGAAAATAAGAAGCAACTAGGAAGGCAACCCTGGTGGGCACAAGACACCAGGGCACGCCTGGCTTGCTAGGCGCCCCCGGGTGGGTTGTGTTGGAAATATGCCCTAGAGGCAATAATAAAATGGTTATTATTATATTTCCTTGTTCATAATAATTGTCTATTGTTCATGCTATAATTGTGTTATCCAGAAATCGTAATACATGTGTGAATATATAGATCACAACATGTCCCTAGTAAGCCTCTAGTTGACTAGCTCGTTGATCAATAGATGGTTACAGTTTCCTGACCATGGACATTGGATGTCATTGATAACGGGATCACAGCATTAGGAGAATGATGTGATGGACAAGACCCAATCCTAAGCATAGCATAAGATCGTGTAGTTCGTTTGCTAGAGCTTTTCTAAGTGTCAAGTATCATTTCCTTAGACCATGAGATTGTGCAACTCCCGGATACCGTAGGAGTGCTTTGGGTGTGCCAAACATCACAACGTAACTGGGTGGCTATAAAGATACACTATAGGTATCTCCGAAAGTGTCTGTTGGGTTGGCATGAATCGAGACTGGGATTTGTCACTCCGTATGACGGAGAGGTATCTCTGGGCCCACTCGGTAATGCATCATCATAATGAGCTCAGTGTGACTAAGTAATTGGTCACGGGATCATGCATTATGGCACAAGTAAAATGACTTGCCGGTAACGAGATTGAACGAGGTATTGGGATACCGACGATCGAATCTCGGGCAAGTAACGTACCGATTGACAAAGGGAATTGAATACGGGATTGATTGAATTCTCGACATCGTGGTTCATTCGATGAGATCATCGTGGAATATGTGGGAGCCAACATGGGTATCCAGATCCCGCTGTTGGTTATTCGCCAGAGAGTTGTCTCGGTCATGTCTCCATGGTTCCCGAACCCGTAGGGTCTACACACTTAAGGTTCAGTGACGCTAGGGTTGTAGAGATGTTAGTATGCGGTAACCCGAAAGTTGTTCGGAGTCCCGGATGAGATCCCGGACGCCACGAGGAGTTCCGGAATGGTCTGGAGGTAAAGATTTATATATAGGAAGACCAGTTTCGGCCACTGGGAAGGTTTCGGGGGTCACCAATATTGTCCCGGGACCACCGGAAGGGTCCCGGGGGTCCACCGGGTGGGGCCACCTATCCCAGAGGGCCCCATGGGCTGAAGTGGGAAGGGAACCAACCCCTGGTGGGCTGGTGCACCCCCCTTGGGCCTCCCCCTGCACCTAGGGTTGGAAACCCTAGGGGTGGGGGCGCCTCCACTTGGCTTGGGGGCCAAGCCACCCCTTGGTCGCCGCCCCCCATCTAGATGGGATCTAGAGGGGCTGGCGCCCCCTGGCCCCTATATATAGTGGAGGGGAGGGAGGGAAGCCGCACCCAAGTTCCTGGCGCCTCCCTCTCCCTCTGTGACACCTCTCCCTCTCGTTGGTTCTTGGCGAAGCCCTGCCGAGATCCCGCTGCTTCCACCACCACACCGTCGTGCTGCTGGATCTCCATCAACCTCTCCTCTCCCCTTGCTGGATCAAGAAGGAGGATACGTCTCTCCCAACCGTACGTGTGTTGAACGCGGAGGTGCCGTCCGTTCGACGCTCGGTCATCGGTGATTTGGATCACGACGAGTACGACTCCATCAACCCCGTTCTCTTGAACGCTTCCGCTCGCGATCTACAAGGGTATGTAGATGCACTCCTATTCCCCTCGTTGCTAGATGACTCCATAGATTGATCTTGGTGATGCGTAGAATTTTTTTAAAATTTCTGCTACGTTCCCCAACAGTGGCATCATGAGCTAGGTCTATGCCTAGTTTCTATGCACGAGTAGAACACAAGTTGTTGTGGGCGTTGATTTTGTCAATTTACTTGCCGTTACTAGTCTTATCTTGATTCGGCGGCATCTTGGGATGAAGCGGCCCAGACCGACCTTACATGTACGCTTACATGAGACTGGTTCCACCGACTGACATGCACTAGTTGCATAAGGTGGCTAGCGGGTGTCTGTCTCTCCCACTTTAGTCGGATCGAATTCGATGAAAAGGGTCATTATGAAGGGTAAATAGAAATTGGCATATCACGTTGTGGTTTTGGCGTAGGTAAGAAACGTTCTTGCTAGAAACCTATAGCAGCCACGTAAAACTTGCAACAACAATTAGAGGACGTCTAACTTGTGTTTTGCAGCATATGCCGTGTGATGTGATATGGCCAAAAGGATGTGATAAATGATATATGTGATGTATGAGATTGATCATGTTCTTGTAATAGGAATCACGACTTGCATGTCGATGAGTATGACAACCGACACGAGCCATAGGAGTTGTCTTAATTTATTTATGACCTGCGTGTCAACATAAACGTCATGTAATTACTTTACTTTACCGCTAACCGTTAGCCATAGTAGTAGAAGTAATAGTTGACGAGACAACTTCATGAAGACACGATGATGGATATCATGATGATGGAGAACATGGTGTCATGCCGGTGACGACGATGATCATGGCGCCCCGAAGATGGAGATCAAAAGGAGCAAAATGATATTGGCCATATCATGTCACTATTTGATTGCATGTGATGTTTATCATGTTTTACATCTTATTTGCTTAGAACGACGGTAGCATAAATAAGATGATCCCTCACAATAATTTCAAGAAAGTGTTCCCCCTAACTGTGCACTGTTGCTAAGGTCCCTTGTTCCGAAGCACCACGTGATGATCGGGTGTGATAGGTTCTAACGTTCGCATACAACGGGTGTAAGCCAGATTTACACACGCAATACACTTAGGTTGACTTGACGAGCCTAGCATGTACAAACATGGCCTCGGAACATGGAAGACCGAAAGGTCGAACATGAGTCGTATAGAAGATACGATCAACATGAAGATGTTCACCGATGATGACTAGTCCGTCTCACGTGATGATCGGACACGGCCTGGTTGAATCGGATCATGTATCACTTAGATGACTAGAGGGATGTCTATCTGAGTGGGAGTTCATTGAATAATTTGATTAGATGAACTTAATTATCATGAACTTAGTCTAAAATCTTTACAATATGTCTTGTAGATCAAATGGCCCATGCTAATGTTGTCCTCAACTTCAACGCGTTCCTAGAGAAAACCAAGCTGAAAGACGATGGTAGCAACTATACGGACTTGGTCCGGAACTTGAGGATCATCCTCATAGCTGCCAAGAAAGCATGTCCTTGAAGCACCGCTAGGTGAAGCACCATCCCCAGCAAACCAAGACATTATGAACGCTTGGCAGTCCCGTGTTGATGATTACTCCCTGGTTCAGTGCGGCATGCTTTACAACTTAGAACCGGGGCTCCAGAAGCGTTTTGAGCAACAGAGAGCATATGAGATGTTCCAAGAGCTGAAAATGGTTTTCCAAGCTCATGCCCGGGTCGAGAGATATGAAGTCTCTGACAAGTTCTATAGTTATAAGATGGAGGAGAATAGTTCCGTCAGCGAGCACATACTCAAAATGTTTGGGTTGCACAACCACTTGTCTCAGCTGGGAGTTAATCTCCCAGATTATGCGGTCGTTTACAGAATCCTTCAATCGCTCCCACTTAGCTACAAGAGCTTTGTGATGAACTTCAATATGTAGGGGATGGAAAAGACCATTCCTGAGGTATATTCGATGCTGGAATCAGCGGAGGTGGAAATCAAAAAGGAACATCAAGTGTTGATGATGAATAAAACCACTAAGTTTAAGAAAGGCAAGGATAAAAAGAACTTCACGAAGGACGGCAAGGGAGTTGCCGCGCCCGGTAAGCAAGCTGCCGGGAAGAAGCCAAAGAATGGACCCAAGCCTGAGACTGAGTGTTTTTATTGCAAGGGAAGTGGTTACTGGAAGCGGAACTGCCCCGAGTACTTAGCGGACAAGAAGGCCGGCAACACCAAAGGTATATGTGATATACATGTTATTGATGTGTACCTTACCAGTACTCGTAGTAGCTCCTGGGTATTTGATACCGGTGTGGTTTCTCATATTTGTAACTCAAAACAGGAGCTGCGGAATAAGCGGAGACTGGCGAAGGACGAGGTGACGATGCGCGTCGGGAATGGTTCCAAGGTCGATGTGATCGCCGTCGGCATGTTACCTCTGCATTTACCTACGGGATTAGTTTTAAACCTCAATAATTGTTATTTAGTGCCAGCTTTGAGCATGAACATTGTATCAGGATCTTGTTTAATACGAGATGGCTACTCATTTAAATCCGAGAATAATGGTTGTTCTATTTATATGAGAGATATGTTTTATGGTCATGCCCCGCTGGTCAATGGTTTATTCTTATTTAATATCGAATGTGATGTTACACATATTCATAGCGTGAATACCAAAAGATGTAAGGTTGATAATGATAGTCCCACATACTTGTGGCACTGCCGCCTTGGTCACATTGGTGTCAAACGCATGAAGAAACTCCATGCAGATGGACTTTTGGAGTCTCTTGATTATGAATCATTTGACACGTGCGAACCATGCTTCATGGGCAAAATGACCAAGACTCCGTTCTCCGTAACAATGGAGCGAGCAACCAACTTATTGGAAATCATACATACTAATGTGTGCGGTCCAATGAGTGTTGAGGCTCGCGGTGGCTATCGTTATGTTCTCATCCTCACTGATGACTTGAGTAGATATGGGTATGTCTACTTAATGAAACACAAGTCTGAGACCTTTGAAAAGTTCAAGGAATTTCAGAGTGAGGTTGAGAATCAACGTGACAGGAAAAATCAAGTTCTTGCGATCAGATCGTGGGGGAGAATACTTGAGTCACGAATTTGGCACGCACTTAAGTAAATGTGGAATAGTTTCACAACTCATGCCGTTTGGAACACCTCAGCGTAAGGTGTGTCCGAACGTCGTAATCGCACTCTATTGGATATGGTGCAATCTATGATGTCTCTTACCGATCTACCGTTGTCATTTTGGGGCTATGCTTTAGAGACTGCCGCATTCACTTTAAGTAGGGCTCCGTCGAAATCCGTTGAGACGACACCGTATGAATTATGGTTTGGGAAGAAACCTAAGCTCTCGTTTCTAAAAGTTTGGGGATGCGATGCTTATGTGAAGAAACTTCAACCTGAAAAGCTCGAACCCAAATCAGAAAAATGCGTCTTCATAGGATACCCTAAAGAAACTATTGGGTATACCTTCTACCTCAGATCCGAAGGCAAGATCTTTGTTGCCAAGAATGGATCCTTTCTAGAGAAAGAGTTTCTCTTGAAAGAAGTAAGTGGGAGGAAAGTAGAACTTGATGAAGTATTGCCTCTTGAACCGAAGAGTGGCGCAGCTCAGGAAAATGTTCCTGAGGTGCCTGCACCAACTAGAGAGGAAGTTAATGATGATGATCATGAAACTTCAGATCAAGTTGCTACTGAACTTCGTAGGTCCACAAGGACACGTTCCGCACCAGAGTGGTACGACAACCCTGTCCTGGAAATCATGTTGTTAGACAATGGTGAACCTTTAAACTATGAAGAAGCGATGGCGGGCCCAGATTCCGACAAATGGCTGGAAGCCATGAAATCCGAGATAGGATCCATGTATGAAAACGAAGTATGGACTTTAACTGACTTGCCCGATGATCAGCGAGCCATAGAAAATAAATGGATCTTTAAGAAGAAGATAGACGCGTATGGTAATGTGACCATCTATAAAGCTCGGCTTGTCGCTAAGGGTTATCGACAAGTTCAAGGGGTTGACTACGATGAGACTTTCTCACCCGTAGCGAAGCTGAAGTCCGTCCGAGTCATGTTAGCAATCGCCGCATTCTATGATTATGAGATATGGCAAATGGACGTCAAAACGACATTCCTTAATGGTTTCCTTAAGGAAGAATTGTATATGATGCAGCCGGAAGGTTTTGTCGATCCTAAGAATGCTGACAAGGTGTGCAAGCTCCAACGCTCAATCTATGGGCTGGTGCAAGCATCTCGGAGTTGGAACATTCATTTTGATGAGATGATCAAAGCGTTTGGGTTTACACAGACTTATAGAGAAGCCTGTGTTTACAAGAAAGTGAGTGGGAGCTCTGTAGCAATTCTCATATTGTATGTGGATGACATATTGTTGATGGGAAATGATATAGAATTCTTGGAAAGAATAAAGGCCTACTTGAACAAGTGTTTTTCAATGAAGGATCTTGGAGAAGCTGCTTACATATTAGGCATCAAGATCTATAGAGATAGATCAAGACGCCTCATTGGTCTTTCACAGAGTACGTACCTTGACAAGATATTGAAGAAGTTCAATATGGATCAGTCAAAGAAGGGGTTCTTGCCTGTGTTGCAAGGTACGAGATTGAGCATGGCTCAATGCCCGACCACAGCAGAAGATAGAGAAAAGATGAGTGTCGTCCCCTATGCCTCGGCCATAGGGTCTATCATGTATGCCATGCTGTGTACCAGACCTGATGTAAACCTTGCCGTAAGTTTGGTAGGAAGGTACCAAAGTAATCCCGGCATGGAACACTGGACAACTGTCTAGAATATCCTGAAGTACCTGAAAAGGACTAAGGATATGTTTCTCGTTTATGGAGGTGACGAAGAGCTCGTCGTAAAGGGTTACGTCGATGCTAGCTTCGACACAGATCTGGATGACTCCAAGTCACAAACCGGATACATGTATATTTTGAATGGTGGGGCGGCCAGCTGGTGCAGTTGCAAGCAAAGCGTCGTGGCGGGATCTACATGTGAAGCGGAGTACATGGCAGCCTCGGAGGCAGCACAAGAAGCAATCTGGGTGAAGGAGTTCATTACCGACCTAGGAGTTATTCCCAATGCGTCGGGCCCGATGACTCTCTTCTGTAACAACACTGGAGCTATTGCCCTTGCCAAGGAGCCCAGGTTTCATAGGAAGACCAGGCATATCAAGCGTCGCTTCAACTCCATTCATGAAAATGTTCAAAATGGAGACATAGATATTTGTAAGGTGCATACGGACCTGAATGTCGCAGATCCATTGACTAAATCTCTCCCTCGAGCAAAACATGATCAACACCAGAAATCTATGGGTGTTCAATTCATCACAATGTAACTAGATTACTGACTCTAGTGCAAGTGGGAGACTGTTGGAAATATGCCCTAGAGGCAATAATAAAATGGTTATTACTATATTTCCTTGTTCATGATAATTGTCTATTGTTCATGCTATAATTGTGTTATCCAGAAATCGTAATACATGTGTGAATATATAGACCACAACATGTCCCTAGTAAGCCTCTAGTTGACTAGCTCATTGATCAATAAATGGCTATAGTTTCCTGACCATGGACATTGGATGTCATTGATAACGGGATCACATCATTAGGAGAATGATGTGATGGACAAGACCCAATCCTAAGCATAGCACAAGATCGTGTAGTTCGTTTGCTAGAGCTTTTCTAAGTGTCAAGTATCATTTCCTTAGACCATGAGATTGTGCAACTCCCGGATACCGTAGGGTGCTTTGGGTGTGCCAAACGTCACAACGTAACTGGGTGGCTATAAAGGTACACTACAAGTATCTCCGAAAGTGTCTGTTGGGTTGGCATGAATCGAGACTGGGATTTGTCACTCCGTATGACGGAGAGGTATCTCTGGGCCCACTTGGTAATGCATCATCACAATGAGCTCAGTGTGACTAAGTAGTTGGTCATGGGATCGTGCACTACGGCACGAGTAAAGTGACTTGCCGGTAACGAGATTGAACGAGGTATTGGGATACCAACGATCGAATCTCGGGCAAGTAACGTACCGATTGACAAAGGGAATTGAATACGAGATTGATTGAATCCTCGACATCGTGGTTCATCCGATGAGATCATCGTGGAATATGTGGGAGCCAACATGGGTATCCAGATCCCGCTGTTGGTTATTGGCCGGAGAGTTGTCTCGGTCATGTCTGCATGGTTCCCGAACCCGTAGGGTCTACACACTTAAGGTTCGGTGACGCTAGGGTTGTAGAGATGTTAGTATGCGGTAACCCGAAAGTTGTTTGGAGTCCCGGATGAGATCCTGGACGTCACGAGGAGTTCCAGAATGGTCCGGAGGTAAAGATTTATATATAGGAAGGCCAGTTTCGGCCACCGGGAAGGTTTCGGGGGTCATCGGTATTGTACCGGGACCAGCGGAAGGGTCCCGGGGGTCCACCGGGTGGGGCCACCTATCCCGGAGGGCCCCATGGGCTGAAGTGGGAAGGGAACCAGCCCCTGGTGGGCTGGTGCGCCCCCCTTGGGCCTCCCCGTGCGCCTAGGGTTGGAAACCCTAGGGGTGGGGGGCGCCTCCACTTGGCTTGGGGGCCAAGCCACCCCTTGGCCGCCGCCCCCCCATCTAGATGGGATCTAGAGGGGCCGGCGCCCCCTGGTCCGTATATATAGTGGAGGGGAGGGAGGGCAGCCACACCCAAGTCCCTGGTGCCTCCCTCTCCCTCCGTGACACCTCTCCCTCTCGTTGGTGCTTGGCGAAGCCCTGCCGAGATCCCGCTGCTTCCATCACCACGCCGTTGTGCTGCTGGATCTCCATCAACCTCTCCTCTCCCCTTGCTGGATCAAGAAAGAGGAGACGTCTCTCCCAACCGTACGTGTGTTGAACGCAGAGGTGTCGTCCGTTCGGCGCTCGGTCATCGGTGATTTGGATCACGACGAGTATGACTCCATCAACCCCGTTCTCTTGAACGCTTCCAATCGCGATCTACAAGGGTATGTGTAACACCCGGATAATCGTGCTACAGTAATCCAACGCTAATCATGTCATGTCACCACGGTTACTGTTGATAATCTACCAATAGTTCAAAACCGAGTCAAATTTAAATTTAAAATAAGGTTAAATGATAAAAGTTTTCAAAAATTAAAACAAAAATGTTCGGTGTGTGCAAATAAATGCCTAAGAATTTGTGGTGCAGTAAACACATTTTTATAAAAGGCCTAAATAATTTAAAGTGATTTAAAATAGAAAAGTAAATAAATAAGAGAAAAGAAAATACAAAGAAATAAAAAAAGGAAAAGAAACCCCCCCGGGCCATGGCCCAACTGGGCCAACCCACCAGGCCGCCCGACCGGCTCACCCAGCCCAACCTACAGGCCGACCCACTCCCTCTCCTTATCCCCCATCCGGTGAGACCCACTCCGCCACCGACACCCACTCCCCAGAAAATATCTCCCCCTGCCTCTTCCTCGATTGGATCGGGATCGAGAGGAGGAGGTCGCCCGACGCCGCCCCGCGCCCGGAGCTCGCCTCGCCGGACCTCCCTCGCCGGCCTGCCTCCTCTCCGTCACGCCATCTACATCCTCCTCCCAGACACCCGTTGCCACGATCCCTACTCCCCGCCGTGAGCTCCTCCCTGCCCCCCTTTCTGTCGCCGGCGTCGTTCCCCCCCCCCCCGCCGCGCCCAGCGCGTGCTTGTATGCGCTCCCGCACGCCCGCGGCTCGTGCTCACCTCGCCTGTCGCGCTCCCGCCGCGCCCACCGTTGCTACCGCCACGCCCCGCCTCTCCCTCGCGTTCGACCTCGCGCGCACTCACGCGCCCGCACGCGCGCGTCCATGCTCGCCGCGCCCGCACCGCGGCCGACGTCGCCCTTGCTCCTGGCCACGCGGCCCACAGCCCCCGGCACCTGCCACGTGCTGCTACGTGCTCGCGCCGCGTCCTGCATCGCCGTGTGCTGCTGCGCGCTGCTGCTTGTTGCTAGCCTTGGCCGCAACAGCGCCCCGTCGTGCCCGGCCACCTGCCGCTGCTCCCCACCGACGCGCCGCCCTGCCTTCGCCCCAATGCCCCCCGCCTCCACCTGCTGCCGAGCCGCCCCGGCTTCGCCCCTACACCTCCGCAGCTCGCCCCTCCTCTTGCGCCAGCCTCTGCTCCGCCGCCGAACCCCCCATGCGTCGTCACCGCCCGCTGGCGAGCGCGCGCCCCAGCCTCGCCGTGCCTTCCCCCCGTTGGCCGTGCCTGCGGCAGCAGGCGGGCACCCGTTGCGCCATACGGGCGGCGCCCGACGCCCGCTACCGCCCGTAACCCGCAAGCCCCCTGGGGCCTATGACAGTGAGCCCCCATGCCCAGAACGTTTTTTAAAAAGGTTTAAAAAATAATTAATTAATTAACTTAATTAATTTTGATTAATTAAACTAATCAAATAATTAAATTAATTAAACATTACTTATCTAATTAACTTGGTTAGTTAATTAGCTAATTAATTAGTATGACAGTGGGGCCCACCCCCTAATTATACTAATTAGGTTAATTAAATTGTTTAATTAAAATGTGTCACTGACCAGTGGGACCAACTGGTCAGGTTGACCAGTCAACCCTGTTGACTGCTGATGTCAGCATGACATCATGCTGATGTCATAAATCCAATTTTGAATTAATTTAAATAATTAATTAAATTCCAGAAATTAATAAAATCTTTAGAAAATCATATCTTTTAAACCGTAGCTCGGATGGAAAAACTTTGTACATGAAAGTTGCTCAGAACGACGAGATGAATTCGGATATGTAGCCCGTTCGTCCGTCACGCATCCCTAGCATAGCATACACGCAACTTTCCCCCTCCAGTTCATCTATCCAAAAATGCGAAACACTAGGGATATTTTCCCGGATGTTTCCCCCCTTCACCGGTACCACCTCATACCGTGTTAGGGCACACCTAGCATCATGCTTTGTCATGTCATGCATCGTTATGCATTTGTTTGCATTATATTTATTTAATCTTCCCCCTCTTCTCTCGCTAGACACCGAGACCGACGCCGCTGCTACCCAGTACGACTACGGTGTTGACGACCCCTCTCTCTTGCCAGAGCAACCAGGCAAGCCCCCCCCTTGATCACCAGATATCACCTACTCTCCTCTATACTGCTTGCATTAGAGTAGTGTGGCATGTTACTGCTTTCCGTTATTCCTATCCTGATGCATAGCCTGCCCTTGCTACTACTGTTGTTACCTTTACCTGCAATCCTAATGCTTAGTATAGGATGCTAGTTTATCATCAGTGGCCATACATTTTTGTCCGTCTGCCATGCTATACTATCGGGCCGTGATCACTCGGGAGGTGATCACGGGTATATACTTATACATAATATATGATACTTGTGATGACTAAAGACGGGTCGGCTCGTAGGAGTACCCGCGAGTGATTCCGATGTTGGGGGCTGAAGGGGCAGGTGGCTCCATCCCGGTAGAGGTGGGCCTGAGTTCTCGAAGGCCCCCGACGGTTACTTTGTGGCGGAGCGACAGGGCAGGTTGAGACCACCTAGGAGAGAGGTAGGCCTGGCCCTGGTCGGCGTCCGTGGTTATTTTAAAATAACACGCTTAATGAGATCTTGGTATTTGATCTGAGTCTGGCTACTGGCCTATACGCACTAACCATCTATGCGGGGACAATTATGGGCACTCGACATCGTGGTATCAGCCGAAGCCTTCGTGATGTCAGCGACTGAGCGATGCGCGCCGGGTTGGACCGCGTAACGCAACTTCCTTTGTAATGGAGGTTGCTATGTCTGCTCACCGGCCGCATACGCAACGTGCAGGTGTGCAATGGGCGATGGGCCCAGACCCCTGCGCCATAGGATTTAGACCGGCGTGCTGACCTCTTTGTTGTGCCTAGGTAGGGCTGCAACGTGTTGATCTTCTGAGGCCGGGCATGACCCAGAAAAGTGTGTCCGGCCAAATGGGATCGAGCGTGCTGGGTTATGTGGTGCACCCCTGCAGGGAAGTTAATCTATTCGAATAGCCGTGATCTTCGGTAACAGGACGACTTGGTACCTTGACCTTATGACAACTAGAACCAGATACTGAATAAAACACACCCTTCCAAGTGCCGGATACAACCGGTGGTCGCTCTCTCACAGGGTGACAAGGGGAGGATCATCGGTTAGGATTATGCTATGCGATGCTACTTGGTGAACTTACCATCTACTCTCTTCTCCTGCTGCAAGATGGAGGTTACCATAAGCGTAGTCTTCGAAAGGACTAGCTATACCCCTCTTATTCCGGCATTCTGCAGTTCAGTCCACATATGATACCCTTATTCCATTTGATACCAATGCATACATATGTAGTGTAGCTCCTTGCTTGCGAGTACTTTGGATGAGTACTCACGGTTGCTTTTCTCCCCCTTTTCCCCTTTCCTATATCCGATTGCTGCAACCAGACATTGGAGTCCAGGAGCCAGACGCCACCGTTGATGATGACTACTACTACTTGGGAGGTGCCTACTACTACGTGCAGCCCGCTGACGACGACCAGGAGTAGTTTAGGTGGATCCCAGGCAGGAGGCCTGCGCCTCTTTCGATCTGTATCTCAGTTTGTGCTAGCCTTCTTAAGGCAAACTTGTTTAACTTATGTCTGTACTCAGATATTGTTGCTTCCGCTGACTCGTCTATGATCGAGCTCTTGTATTCGAGCCTTCGAGGCCCCTGGCTTGTAATATGATGCTTGTATGACTTATTTTATTTGTAGAGTTGTGTTGTGATATCTTCCCGTGAGTCCCTGATCTTGATCGTACACATTTGTGTGTATGATTAGTGTACGGTCAAATCGGGGGCGTCACAGTATGTAGATGGACTCCTATTCCCCTCGTTGCTAGATGACTCCATAGATTGATCTTGGTGATGCGTAGAATTTTTCTTAAATTTCTGCTATGTTCCCCAACAGGTTGTGCCCACCTCAGTTACCTTCCGAACTCTGTTTTCTCCCGTTTGCTTGTTTCCCAAGATGAAAAATCTTTATATGCCCCCCAAACCTATTGACTACCATATCGCAGAGAAATCTCTCGTTCTTCTTTCTTGTTGTTTTTCTGACAAATATGAAAATATGTCATCTCAAGATTCAGAGGAGGATTGCCCAGTCTCTTATTGGACTTTGGATAAAAATGTCTTCAAGGACACCTATCCCTATATATGGTTCACCGATGAGGAAGATGAAGGTGAACTAGTTGCTCCTCGTTTCAAGCAAGAAAGCAAAGAGGCCTTATGCAAAAGGATAATAAAGCTTGAGATGGAGAATGATGAGTTGAGGATGGATAATTTCACCCTCAGACGCAAGCTGGAGAAAGAGAAGGACAAACTCGCTACTACTTCATCACCACCACCTCCTTCACCACCGAAGGAGAATTGATTTCATGGTATGGGCACTCCCCTTGGCTTGTGCCAAGCTTGGGGGAGGTGCCCCGGTATCGTCTCACCACCATTATCTTTGCCTTTATTTATATTAGTTTGATCTTTAGTTAAATAAAAGTTTAGTTCAATCTTTCTTCGAGTGTTTGCTTAGCGATGTATCTGTTGGGGAACGTTGCAGAAAACAAAAATTTTCCTACTCGTTTCACCAAGATCATCTAGGAGTTCATCTAGCAACGAGTGATTAGATGCATCTACATACCTTTGTAGATCGCGAGCGGAAGCGTTCAAAAGAACGGTGATGATGTAGTCGTACTCGACGTGATCCAAATCACCGATGACCAGCGCCGAACGGACGGCACCTCCGCGTTCAACACACGTACGGAACAGCCACGTCTCCTCCTTCTTGATCCAGAAAGGGAGGGAGGAGAGGTTGAGGGAGATGGCACCAGCAGCAGCACGACGGCGTGGTGTTGATGGAGCTGCAGTACTCCGGCAGAGCTTCGCTAAGCACTATGGAGGTGGAGGAGGTGTTGGGGAGGGAGAAGGAGGCAACCAAAGGCCAAGGCGTTCAGGTATGAAGTCCCTCCTCTCCCCCACTATATATAGGAGGGCCAAGGGGGGGTGGCCGGCCCTAGGAGATCCAATCTCCTAGGGGGTGCGGCGGCCAAGGGGGTTTTCCCTCCCCCCCAAGGCACCTAGGAGGTGCCTTCCCCTCCTAGGACTCTTCCCCCTTCAAACCCTAGGCGCATGGGCCTATGTGGGGCTGGTGCCCTTGGCCCATTAGGCCAAGGCACACCCCCTACAGCCCATGTGGCCCCCCGGGACAGGTGGACCCACCCGGTGGACCCCCGGGACCCTTCCGGTGGTCCCGGTACAATACCGATAACCCCGAAACTTGTCCCGATGCCCGAAACAGGACTTCCCATATATAAATCTTTACCTCCGGACCATTCCGGAACTCCTCGTGACGTCCGGGATCTCATCCGGGACTCCGAACAACATTCGGGTTACTGCATATACATATCCCTACAACCCTAGCGTAACTGAACCTTAAGTGTGTAGACCCTACGGGTTCGGGAGACAAGCAGACATGACCGAGACGACTCTCCGGTCAATAACCAACAGCGGGATCTGGATACCCATGTTGGCTCCCACATGCTCCACGATGATCTCATCGGATGAACCATGATGTCGAGGATTCTATCAACCCCGTAGCTATTCCCTTTGTCTATCGATATGTTACTTGCCCGAGATTCGATCGTCGGTATCCCAATACCTCGTTCAATCTCGTTACCGGCAAGTCACTTTACTCGTACCGTAATGCATGATCCCGTGACCAGACACTTGGTCACTCTGAGCTCATTATGATGATGCATTACCGAGTGGGCCCAGTGATACCTCTCCGTCATACGGAGTGACAAATCCCAGTCTTGATCCATGTCACCCAACAGACACTTTCGGAGATACCCGCAGTCTACCTTTATAGTCACCCAGTTACGTTGTGACGTTTGGCATACCCAAAGCACTCCTACGGTATCCGGGAGTTACACGATCTCATGGTCTAAGGAAAAGATACTTGACATTGGAAAACTCTAGCAAACGAACTATACGATCTTGTGCTATGTTTAGGATTGGGTCTTGTCCATCACATCATTCTCCTAATGATGTGATCTCGTTATCAATGACATCCAGTGTCCATAGTCAGGAAACCATGACTATCTGTTGATCAACGAGCTAGTCAACTAGAGGCTTACTAGGGACATGTCGGTGTCTGTTATTCACACATGTATTACGATTTCCGGATAACACAATTATAGCATGAATAAAGACAATTATCATGAACAAGGAAATATAATAATAATGCTTTTATTATTGCCTCTAGGGCATATTTCCAACAGTCTCCCACTTGCACTAGAGTCAATAATCTAGTTACATTGTGATGAATCGAACACCCATGGAATTTTGGTGTTGATCATGTTTTGCTCTAGGGAGAGGTTTAGTCAACGGATCTGCTACATTCAGGTCCGTATGTACTTTACAAATCTCTATGTCTCCATCTTGAACATTTTCACGAATGGAGTTGAAGCGACGCTTGATGTGCCTTGTCTTCTTGTGAAACCTGGGCTCCTTGGCAAGTGCAATAGCTCCAGTGTTGTCACAGAAGAGCTTGATCGGCCCCGACGCATTGGGTATGACTCCTAGGTCGGTGATGAACTCCTTCACCCATATTGCTTCATGTGCTGCCTCCGAAGCTGCCATGTACTCCGCTTCACATGTAGATCCCGCCACGACGCTTTGCTTGCAACTGCACCAGCTTACTGCCCCACCATTCAAAATATACACGTATCCGGTTTGTGACTTAGAGTCATCCAG
Source organism: Triticum aestivum (assembly GCF_018294505.1). Lineage (NCBI taxonomy): Eukaryota > Viridiplantae > Streptophyta > Magnoliopsida > Poales > Poaceae > Triticum > Triticum aestivum. The sequence goes on along the minus strand of NC_057806.1, from coordinate 419,817,151 downwards.
ATCTGTGTCGAAGCTAGCGTCGACGTAACCCTTTACGACGAGCTCTTCGTCACCTCCATAAACGAGAAACATTTCCTTAGTCCTTTTCAGGTACTTCAGGATATTCTTGACGGCTGTCCAGTGTTCCTTGCCGGGATTACTTTGGTACCTTCCTACCAAACTGACGGCAAGGTTAACATCAGGTCTGGTACACAGCATGGCATACATAATAGAACCTATGGCTGAGGCATAGGGGATGACGCTCATCTCTTCTATATCTTCTGCCGTGGTCGGACATTGAGCTGAGCTCAATTTCACACCTTGTAACACAGGCAAGAACCCCTTCTTGGATTGATCCATATTGAACTTCTTCAATATCTTATCAAGGTATGTGCTTTGTGAAAGACCTATGAGGCGTCTCGATCTATCTATATAGATTTTGATGCCTAATATATAAGCAGCTTCTCCAAGGTCCTTCATTGAAAAACTTTTATTCAAGTAGGCCTTGATGCTGTCCAAGAGTTCTATATCATTTCCCATCAAAAGTATGCCATCTACATATAATATGAGAAATGCTACAGAGCTCCCACTCACTTTCTTGTAAACGCAGGCTTCTCCATAAGTCTGTGTAAACCCAAACGCTTTGATCATCTCATCAAAGCGAATGTTCCAACTCCGAGATGCTTGCACCAGCCCATAAATCGAGCGTTGGAGCTTGCACACTTTGTCAGCATTCTTAGGATCGACAAAACCTTCCGGCTGCATCATATACAATTCTTCCTTAAGGAAACCATTAAGGAATGCCGTTTTGACGTCCATTTGCCATATTTCGTAATCATAGAATGCGGCAATTGCTGACATGATTCGGACGGACTTCAGCTTCGCTACCAGTGAGAAAGTCTCATCGTAGTCAACCCCTTGAACTTGTCGATAACCCTTAGCGACAAGCCGAGCTTTATAGATGGTCACATTACCATCTGCGTTTGTCTTCCTCTTAAAGATCCATTTATTTTCTATGGCTCGCCGCTCAACGGGCAAGTCAGTCAAAGTCCATACTTTGTTTTCATACATGGATCCTATCTCGGATTTCATGGCTTCCAGCCATTTGTCGGAATCCGGGCCCGCCATCGCTTCTTCATAGTTCGAAGGTTCACCATTGTCTAACAGCATGATTTCCAAGACAGGGTTGTCGTACCACTCTGGTGCGGAACGTGTCCTTGTGGACCTTCGAATTTCACTAGGGGCTTGATCAGAAGTATCTTGATCAATGTCATTAACTTCCTCTCTAGTTGGTGCAGGCACCTCAGGAACATTTTCTTGAGTTGCGCCATTTTCCAGTTCAAGAGGTAATACTTCATCAAGCTCTACTTTCCTCCCACTTACTTCTTTCGAGAGAAACTCTTTCTCCAGAAAGGACCCATTCTTGGCAACAAAGATCTTGCCTTCGGATCTGAGGTAGAAGGTGTACCCAATAGTTTCTTTTGGGTATCCTATGAAGACGCATTTTTCCGACTTGGGTTCGAGCTTTTCAGGTTGAAGTTTCTTGACATAAGCATCGCATCCCCAAACTTTTAGAAACGACAGCTTAGGTTTCTTCCCAAACCATAATTCATACGGTGTCGTCTCAACGGATTTCGACGGAGCCCTATTTAAAGTGAATGCGGCAGTCTCTAAAGCATAGCCCCAAAAGGAAAGCGGTAAATCGGTAAGAGACATCATAGATCGCACCATATCTAACAGAGTGCGATTACGACGTTCGGACACACCATTACGCTGAGGTGTTCCAGGCGGCGTGAGTTGTGAAACTATTCCACATTTTCTTAAGTGCGTGCCCAAACTCGTGACTCAAGTATTCTCCTCCACGATCTGATCGTAGAAACTTGATTTTCCTGTCACGTTGATTTTCAACCTCACTCTAAAATTCCTTGAACTTTTCAAAGGTTTCAGACTTGTGTTTCATTAAGTAGATATACCCATACCTACTTAAATCATCAGTGAGGGTGAGAACATAACGATAGCCACCGCGAGCCTCAACACTCATCGGACCGCACACATCAGTATGTATGATTTCCAATAAGTCGGTTGCTCGCTCCATTGTTCCTGAGAACGGAGTCTTGGTCATTTTACCCATAAGGCATGGTTCGCACGTGTCAAATGATTCATAATCAAGAGACTCTAAAAGTCCATCAGCATGGAGCTTCTTCATGCGTTTGACACCTATGTGACCAAGGCGGCAGTGCCACAAGTATGTGGGACTATCATTATCAACCTTACTTCTTTTGGTACTCACATTATGAACATGTGTAGCATCACGTTCGAGATTCATAAAGAATAAACCATTCACCATAGGAGCATGACCATAAAACATATCTCTCATAAAAATGGAACAACCATTATTCTCAGATTTAAAAGAGTAGCCATCTCGAATTAAACGAGATCCCGATACAATGTTCATGCTCAAAGCTGGCACTAAATAACAATTATTAAGGTTTAAAACTAATCCCGAA
>NC_057806.1:419201054-419214166 GCF_018294505.1 Triticum aestivum | reverse complement strand
AAAACATACAAGATTGATACTATATATATATTGGGACTAACCTACTAACTTAGTGCCAAGTGCTAGTTGCTGTTTTTTGCTTGTTTTTACTTTGTAGGATATCAATACCGAACGAAGTCGAAATGCCATGAAACTTTTTGCATATTTTTTCTGGCAATAAGAGACCCTGGAAGCTTCCGTAAGGAATGAGAACACAAAGGAGTGGCCCACTAGGAAATAGGGCGCGCCCTGGTACCTAGTGGAGCCCAGGAGCCTCCGTTTGACCTAACTCCACCTTTATAAATACTCTAAAATTAGGTAACCTACCAGGGAGTCCACGAAATAGTTCCGCCGCAGCAAGCTTCTGTTCTCGAGAGATCCCATCTGGGGACCCTTTTTGGCGCTCTGTCGAAATGGGAATCAATCGCGAAGGGGTTCTTCATCATCCTTGTTGCCCCTCGGACGATGCGTGAGTAGTTTTACTTGGACCTATGGGTCCATAGTTAGTAGCTAGATGACTTATTCTCTCTTTTTGATTCGCAATACAATGTTCTCCTTGATGTTCTCGGAGATATATTTCATGTACTCTACTGCATGTTGGTCCCAATGCGACAGTCCAATGATGTATCGCACGTAGTTTTGAGACCCTTCGATGAAACTACATGCGATGCATTAATCAAAACAATGATGTAATAAAACCGTCAAAAAAGATACAAAACATTTGCGATGGCGGGGACATCAAACATGATTCAGATTAGAGTTGCATGTGCGATGCGAGGCATATGGTTAATTAAGTAGAACTGTTTGAGATGAGGCAGAACAACAGAAATTGGCAGCCAGATGAGGGTGTGTGCGATATACGACATATAGTTCACTAGGTTGAATTGTGTGTGGTTAGGAAACACAACAGAAACGGTCAGCGAAATCAAGGTGTGTGCGATGGAGGGCATACAGTTCACTTGGATGAACTGTTTGCGACCAGCCAAGACAACAGAAACAATTCAACTGAACAAGATGTGTGTGATACAAGGCAAACATGTCCATAATCAGAAATGTGTGTGAAGTCCAATAATAACACACATGATTGCTCCTAATAAGTCGTGTGATTGGCTCTGTATACAGAAGAATAACAAAAACGTAAACCAAATTTGATAGTGCGTATTTTTTCAATCATTCTACAATCTATTTTATAAGTCAGACTTCTATATCTTTTGTGTTAGAACTTCTGTCATTTTTATGCATGTTTTTAGGTGATGCTGCATTACGATCTGTTCAGTTGGTGTTGTTATAAAAAATTTGTGTATGTTTTTTGTTTTTCACAATACTCATATGTGTAAATGTGGAGTTGGTCCATAGACACACACATCCTGTTTATCTTTAATCTATCTTCGGGGATGTTTTTTTGGATCATCCACGGTCTGTAGTGGAAGTTGGACTTCTATGGTACTAGTGATTGAACTTGTGGCTTTCCACATTGCAAGGCAGTGCAGCATTGTGCTCTATATTTCTTTGTTTTTTTTGTAATTTTCAATTTTTGGAATTAGTTTTGAGTTTGTCCCATGGGCAACCATGGGGTTAGTCCCAAGTATGCATGCATACTTTTTATATTTTTTTGTAACATGTTTACATACTTCAAACAGTGGTAGCACTTCAGTACGTATTTAACCTGAACTTACAAGATTTTTGCTCCTGGCAAATTTGCTTTTTCTTTGACATGTTAATCTGATGTTTTTTCAAAACCCCGAACTTCTGTGTCCTTACAATTTGAACTTCATCAGTAAAATTTGATAATTTTTTTGGATTTAAATATTTAATCATTGAAAACCGCATTGCATCCTGTCAAAACCTATCGCGCAGCAATGCGGTAGCGTGAGGACAAGCCAGGGGGTTGGGACATCCCTCCCCTCCCCCTGCGAGGCCAAGATAGGAATGAGCCGAAGCAAGCGACGACGCGGCGTGCTGCGTCATCACATGCGGAGGCGAGTCCATCACATCCGTGATCCCACTATCTATCTTAGGGGTGTGTCTCTGAGGTACGTGCGGTAGGGGTGGAAACAGAATAACCACATTGCATCCTATCAAAACCTATCGGACAACAATGCGGTAGTGCGAGGCCGAGCCGGGGGAGTGGGGCCGAGACAGGAACGAGCCAGAGCAGGCGACGACGCGGCGTGTCGCATCGTCGCATGCGGAGGCAAGTCCGTATCATCCATGACCCCACTATGTATCTTAGGGGTGTGGCTCTGGGCACGTGTGGTGGGGGTGGAAACAGAATAACAGCATTGTGTCCTATTAAAACCTATCGTGCAGCAATGCAGTAGAGAAAGGCCGAGCCGGGAGGAGGGGGTCGGGACCCCCCTTCCCTCCCCTGGAGGCCGAGACATGAACGAGCCGGAGCAGGCGACGATGCGGCATGCCGCGCCGTCGCATGCGGAGGCGAGTCCGTCACATCCGTGCCCCTACTATCTATCTTAGTGGTGTGGCTCTAGGGTACGTGCAGTGGGGGTGGAAACAGAATAACCTTGCGTCCTGTCAAAACCTGTCGTGTAGAAATGTGGTAGCGTGAGGCCGAGCTGGGGGGAGGGGGTCAGGACCCCCCTCCCTCCCCCTGTGAGGCCGAGACAGGAATGAGCCGGATCAGGCAACAATGTGGCAGGCTGGGTCATCGCATGCGGAGGCAAGTCTGTAACATCCGTGACCCCACTATCTATCTTAGGGGTGTGGCTCTGGGTGCGTGTGATGGGGCTAGAAACATAATAACCGCATTGCATCCTCTCAAAACCTATCACGCAGTAATGCGGTAGCGCAAAGCCGAGCCGCATGTGTAATTTGTGTGTAGGTGAATTTTGAAGTTTTATATTGTTTCTAAGGTGTGTATTGTAGTTAGAGACGGACTTCATATGTTTTTGTATTTGAACTTCTTCTTTTTTGTTTCTTAGTGTTTATGTATTCATATGGCTTACTTCGTTTGATTTGTACATGAACTTCTTTTATTTATTATTTGAACTTCTTCTTTGTTTGTAATTGCTTACTTTGTGTATGTATTCTTATTTCCCTTTGGTAGTGTACTTGACCTTCTGTTTGTCATCAATTTTTGGTTATAAGGGATACCAGTAGATTGTTAATTTGATCTTATCTTTCTAAAACAGATGCATTCAAATGGTCAGATGGTGCATTCATTTTTTAGCAGATGTATTTACTTTTAAGTGGATGGGGGGTAAACCTATAATTAATCCTGGCGCTCCAACACTTTCTAGAGAGAGGCATTTACTACCCGACTCGCTCGTGCACCACCTGTCAGAAAGCACTACCCCTTGTCGCTCGCTCTCTTCGCTTGATAGTGTACTTGAACTTTTGTTATTTATTTTTTGAACTTCTTCTTTGTTTGTAAATGCTTATTTGTGTATGTATTTTCATTCGCTTGGTAGTATACTTGATTTTTTGTTTGCCATCAATTTTTGGTTTTAAGGGATACCAACAAATTTGTTATTTGATCTTAACTTTTTAAAACATATGCATTCAAATGGTGCATTCATTTTTCAAGAGACGCATTTACTTTTTCAATTGTTTGGGGGGGGGGGTAAAACTGTAATTATGCGGCACTCCAACACCCACTACAGAGAGGATTTAACTGGCCATCTCGCTCGCGGCCACCTATCAAAAATCCCCCTCCCCCTGTCGCTCGCTCTCTTTTCCATCTATGATGCTTCGCTCCATTCGTCCCCTCCAACCCCCCCGACTTGTCTATCGTTGTCTCTTGTGGTCGTGAGTGGAGTAACTGGTGCCTGCCCTGCTCCTATTTCTACCCCACACCCCACTCTCCCTCGCACATCCCGCTCTTTTCTCCTCTGAAGCGAAGCCGCAACTATCTACGCAATTGCAATGTACGCGTGGCGTCGTGGGGGTGGAAGAACCGCCTCGGACTCATGCGTCGGGGTCGTTTGGAGAGGTACAAATGTTGCCTCCCCCCAATGCTTGCTCTTAGTACTCGCCAATTGCAATGTGCGCGTGGCGTCGTGGGGGTGGAAGCTCTCTCTGTTTCCTCTCAGTGCTCTTGCATATGCCTCCTCCTTTCTTTTCTAAAGGTTGGATGCGAGATTAGGTAGGGTTCTTGTGCGTGTGGTGGGTGGATTCGATTCCCCCATGGTCATTTTTTATCCCTAGGATGATTTTGAGTGGTATTTCACCTGTCATACTTGTGTGGATTTGATTCCCCCTTTTTGTAATTTCACGAGTGAGATGCATGTAAGAAGGGTGTGGTGTGGTGGTTGCTGCTGGATCTGTTGTAGCTAAATGCATCATTGTTATTGATTTTGTAGTCTAGATTGTTTCTGTCACATGCTAGTTAGTTTATGAGTACTGTTTTTGCTGTGGTCGCCTGGATGTGCTACTTTACATCCTTCATGAATGTTGATGTGTTTTAGTTGTTTCATCCTAGGGTTTGATTTAGTTGCCTTTTGTATTTGTTGTATGATTTTCTCCTTTCTAATATATGCAATTTCTCCCCTATTTTTTGTAGGTTGTTCAAGGGTTTGGAGTTCCATTCATGAAGGGGGTTGTGTTGTCATGGCTTCAAAACCTTCTCCGGGTATTTTAATGTATATCCCTCTTGTATTTTAAATAGCAGTTTTCTTTTATATGCCTACCCATATCTTCACTTGGTTGTCTTGTTGGACTGCCCATTCTTAAAAGTGTGAAATTCGAACAAAGGTGATGTGTATGCATTTTACCCTTAGTTTAAGTTAGTAGAGTCAACAACAACAACAACAACAACAACAAAGCCTTTAGTCCCAAGCAAGTTGGGGTAGGCTGGAGGTGAAACCCATAAGATCTCGCAACCAACTCATGGCTCTGGCACATGGATAGCAAGCTTCCACGCACCCCTGTCCATAGATAGCTCTTTGTCGATACTCCAATCCTTCAGGTCTCTCTTAACGGACTCCTCCCATGTCAAAATCGGTCGACCCCGCCCTCTCTTGACATTCTCCGCACGCTTTAGCCGTCCGCTATGCACTGGAGCTTCTGGAGGCCTGCGCTGAATATGCCCAAACCATCTGAAATGATGTTGGACAAGCTTCTCCTCAATTGGTGCTACCCCAACTCTATCTCGTATATCATCATTCCGGACTCGATCCTTCCTCGTGTGGCCACACATCCATCTCAACATACGCATCTCCGCCACACCTAACTGTTGAACATGTCGCCTTTTAGTCGGCCAACACTCCGCGCCATACAACATTGCGGGTCGAACCGCCGTCCTGTAGAACTTGCCTTTTAGCTTTTGTGGCACTCTCTTCTCACAGAGAATGCCAAAAGCTTGGCGCCACTTCATCCATCCGGCTTTGATTCGATGGTTCACATCTTCATCAATACCCCCATCCTCCTGCAACATTGACCCCAAATACCGAAATGTGTCCTTCCGAGGTACCACCTGGCCATCAAGGCTAACCTCCTCCTCCTCACAGCCAGTAGTACTGAAACCACACATCATGTACTCGGTTTTAGTTCTACTAAGCCTAAACCCTTTCGATTCCAAGGTTTGTCTCCATAACTCTAACTTCCTATTTACCCCCGTCCGACTATCGTCAACTAGCACCACATCATCCACAAAGAGCATACACCATGGGATATCTCCTTGTATACCCCTTGTGACCTCATCCATCACCAATGCAAAAAGATAAGGGCTCAAAGCTGACCCCTAATGCAGTCCTATCTTAATCGGGAAGTCATCGGTGTCGACATCACTTGTTCGAACACTTGTCACAACATTATTGTACATGTCCTTGATGAGGGTAATGTACTTTGCTGGGACTTTGTGTTTCTCCAAGGCCCACCACATGACATTCCGCGGTATCTTATCATAGGCCTTCTCCAAGTCAATGAACACCATATGCAAGTCCTTCTTATGCTCCCTATATCTCTCCATAAGTTGTCGTACTAAGAAAATGGCTTCCATGGTTGACCTCCCAGGCATGAAACCAAACTGATTTTTGGTCACGCTTGTCATTCTTCTTAAGCGGTGCTCAATGACTCTCTCCCATAGCTTCATTGTATGGCTCATCAGCTTAATTCCACGGTAATTAGTACAACTCTGAACATCTCCCTTGTTCTTGAAGATTGGTACTAATATACTCCGTCTCCATTCTTCTGTCATCTTGTTTGCCCGAAAAATGAGGTTGAAAAGCTTGGTTAGCCATACTATCGCTATGTCCCCGAGACCTTTCCACACATCAGTTTAAGTTAGTAGAGTGTTACTTAAATTTTATTTGATGAATTGCTGGTGAACTATGTTACCAAGTGTTCTCGGACTTCCCAAATGTTTCATATTTATAGTGTATATCTTTGTATTTTTGTGGTCATTTTCACTGTATTGATAATTAGTTTGGTTGTGAAATAGTATTTCTGCTCATGATACATCTTTTTATGTAGTACTTGCTTGGGTCACATAGTTGAACTTCTGGTTTTAATTATTGTTGTTTATAATGAAACTTGGTTGAACTTCTATTTTGCGCATTTGTTTTACTGCTTTGTTATGTATTGTTGAACTTCTAGACATTCATCTATATGTATAACTCCCTCTGTTGTAGATTGTTCTATCTTTAGTATGGAAATTGTAGATTGTTCATTGTTTTACTTCTTTGTTAGGTATTGTTGAACTTCTGGATATTGGACATTCATGTATAAGTAGAACTTCCTTTGGTGTAGGTTTCTGGATTAGAACTCGGCTGCCTTTTTACTTGTATTTTTTGTAGTTGCATGGTGATGAATTGAATAGTTATGAAAAAATGCCTGTGATCAAGATGGAGCTTCAGAAGTTAATACTGATGCTCCAAGATCGGATGCGGCTAAAACACCTATTATTCCTTTGATTGTGATTGCTGAGGTTGCTTCGATCCTTGAGAAAAATTTAAGCCTCAAGGATCTTGCTTCTGCAGCTCTTGCTTCACCTAGTATGTGCAACTCCTTTTCTTTTTATTTTAAATTCTCGAGCCATGGTTTTTGAACTTCCTGTTTGTGTGCTTTTGTACTTTTTCCTGACTATTTTCCTTTTTGCTATGTTATTTGTGTTCTTGCAGATGTATCCACAGAGGAGGAAGTTCTGAACACCATCAACGATGTTCTATCTGAGTTTGGTGTGGCAGAAAACACTGTTGCGGCCGAGCAGGGGGCTCCATAAGTTGAAGGTTGTGATTTCATTCCGGAGCCTTTGTGCTCTCTTCAGATGTCAGAGACACAATCCTAGTCTGTTAATGGCACTGAAACTATCACGCAAGCTGAGGATGTGCCCCTTCAGCTTCTTCTAGAGGATCAACGCAAGAGGAAGAAGCAAGAAGTTTTTGACTAGAAGATGGCGGCCGGCCTTCAGAAAGGTTCTGATGTTCCTAAATCTGGTGATGTTGTTGATGTCACGGTTGGGCATTGCTTTGTTGTTGAAGAAGACGTGTCGTGTGCCACTGATGGCATGGCTGTCCCCGTGAAGAAGAAAATCAAGAAGACCGCAACAAGCAAGCATTTAGTTGGTGAAGTCACTCCTCGGAGGAGCCCATGTGTTTCAATGGCTGCAAAACTTGCTGAAGAGGAAGGGCAAGCCCTCGGTGGTATACCACGTCGTAGTCCTCATGTGCTTGCCACTTCGGTGCCTACACCTTCTCCACTTGGTGCTGGTGCATCTGGTAAGGGAAAGAAATGCAGCGTTAAGTGCAAGGTTGCACTGACAAAGGTTAACAAGGGTTGCAAGAAGCATTCTCGTGTTAATGTAGAGTATAAGGATGATGTTGATGTCGGATCTCGGGTTCCGGTAAAAGCCCCAAGGTTCGAACACTTGGGTGCGTGCAAAGATCCCCCCTACCGGTCGACGTCCTAGCTTCGCTAAGATCTCAAGGGCAAACTCGACGAACTCGCAACACAAAGGACACAAGATTTATACTGGTTCGAGCCACTGTTGTGGTGTAATACCCTACTCCAGTGTGGTGTGGTGGATGCCTCTTGGGCTAAGTATGAACAGTACAAGGGGAAGAACAGCCTCCTGAGGCAAGGTGTTCTTGTGCTTGGTGGGTGTTAGGATGAACTGAATGAGTTGAGCCCCCTCCTACTGTGGTGGCTAATCCAATTTATAGAGGCCCTGGTCCTCTCCCCAAATATTGATTGGGAAGGGAGCCGACAACGGCTAATTTGATAGGGGACAGCTAGTACAACTTATCCTAACAAAAGCAGTCTTCGCCTGCAAAAGGCTCTGGTGGTGATGCTGCCTTGGGCTCCATGGTGACCTCCGTCTTGTCATCCTGCTGGTCATGGTCTCATTGCACTGATATGGAAACCGTTGCTTGACGCCTCGGTACTCTGCGCCTGCGCTTGCTTCCTTAGCACCAAAGAGGAAACAAGGACACTATGCGCGTTGGCGCCCGCCTGGCGCCCGCCTAATCCTGATCGTCATGGCTCATGTCATTGGAACCTCGCGAGGTTTTCCTTGCCTCGAACTCTCCGCCCCTCGCGAGCCAGCCTGGTGAGGGTGCTCCCGAGGAGGTCTTGTGTCGTCCACCTCGTGAGTCTTGGCCCCTCACGAGGGTCTTGAGTGCTTGTTGGTGAAGATGGGCTGTACGGGGCCGCTCGCAGAGCCACGCCGTGGGCCGCAGGTACGCAAGTCTGGGGACCCCCATTCCTAGAATGCCGATAGTAGCCCTGGGCCCAAGGCGCGCTCGGGCTTGGCTTCGAGGCGAAGCCAAAGGTCAAGTGCGGAGCACTGCGGCCCCAACAGCCTATGGCCTTGGTCGACGCGTGGCGGTTGATTGGGCGTGGGCGTCTCCGCTTTCCCACGCTTCCTCGACAATTGCTCGACTGTTAAAAGGCTGGCGTAGACAGCGCTTTCCTTCACTTCTTCCTTTCGCCTTGCTCCAGATCCCCTTCTTGCTCCTGCTTCCGGAATCTCTAGATCTACTCCCATCCTTTCCCGCGTCAGCGACCAATGGCGCCTCGGAAGGTCAAGCCTGTCGGATTTCGGGTTCTGGCAGACCCTTGAGGTTCGAACACTGGGGTGCGCGCGGAGATTTTGCCTCCTACCTACCTGCACCCCTCCGCCTCGCTAAGATCTAAGCTATGGAAAGAACAACACAAGAGACACAGGGTTTATACTGGTTCGGGCCACCGTTGTGGTGTAATACCCTACTCCAGTGTGTGGTGTGGTGGATTACCTCTCGGGCTGATGATGAAAAATACAAGGAAGAACAGCCTCGCGAGGGTTTGTTCTTGGCTGGGGGGATGAACTGCTGGGAGGAGTTCAGCCACCCTTCTATCTCTCTCTCTCTCTTCTTGACTGATGATGCCTCTTACTCTGCTTGATCCTTGATCCTTCTTCCCCTGCGGGTGGCTGGTCCTATTTATAGAGGCCCTGGTCCTCTTCCCAAGTATTGAGCGGGAAGGGAGCCAACAATGGCGGGCTAATTTGAAAGGGGACAGCTAGTACCAACTATCCTGACAAAAGTAGTCTTCGCCTGCACAAAGCTCTCGTGGTGACGCCGTCTTGGGCTCCACGATGACCTCCGTCTTGCAGTCCTTCTGGTCTTGGTCTTGTTGCACCGAAATGGCAACCTTTGCCAGATGCCTCGGTACTCCGCGGCTGCGCTTGCCCCCTTTGCACCAAAGGGCAAAGGAGGACACTGCGCGGGCTTGGTCGTCATGGCTTGCGTCACGGGCACCTCGTGAGGTACCCCGCCTTGATCTCTCCGTCTCCTCGTGAGCCAGCCTGACGAGGCCGTGCCTAAGGAAGCTCCGTGTCGTCCGCCCGCGAGGCTTGGCCCCTCGCGAGGGTCTTGGGTTTGTGTTGGTGAAGATGGGCCGTGCTGGGCCCCCCTTTGAGCCACGCTGCAGGCCGCAGGTAGGCAAGTATGGGGACCCCCGTTCCCAGAACGCCGACAGTAGCCCCTAGGCCCAAGGCGCGCCCGGACTTGGCCATGCAGGGAGGCGGAAGGGCAAGAGCGGAGCGCCGCGGGCCCTAACAGCCTGCGGCCTTGGGCACCGCGTGGCGGTTGACTGGACGTGGGCGCCTTAGCAACCGCGCGTGTTGATAAAGGAGCGGCATCCGCCTAGGCCTTGCTTCTTGCTTTCCCCGGTTGCTGCTCAGATCCCCTTTCTTGCGCCTCTCCTTCCTTCCTCCGAAATTTCCAGATCTGCTCCGACCGTGTGACCCAGGGAGCCATGGCGCCTCGTCAGCCCCCGGCCGTAGCTTGGTACTCGTCTGCCCTGGACCCGCCGAACGTGTCGGAGGCGAGCCTTGCCCGGTTGCGCCGGATGGCGACGGCGCGGGGCATCGACGGGGCGAAGGTGTTCAAAGCCGACTCCGCCACCCCTGAGGGTCAACGGAGCACCTTCTATCCGTTCTTCGTAAGTGCCATTGCCGCTGGCCTGGTGCCTCCCTTCTCCGAGTTCTTCTTCTATGTCCTCCGCCATTATAAGCTACAGGCTCTGCATCTCCACCCCAATTCCGTCCTTCTCCTGGAAATCTTTGCCTATTATTGCGAGGCTCACGTAGGGGTGCATCCCTCTGTGGCCTTGTTGCGCCACTACTTCTACCTCCGGACCTCTCGTGGTCCTGCTTCCGCGTGCGCGAGCTTCATCGCATATGGTGGCACCATTGCCATCTCGAACCCCGGGAAGAGGATTGAGGACTTCAGGAGCAAGTGGGTCTTGGTGGATGCTGGGCGCATTCACCCTCGGCTGATCTTGCCCACGGAGCAGCCCACGAGCTCCAGCGATTGAGGTCGAGCGGAGCTCGCGGATCCCTGCCCGAAGATGGTGTTGGAGAAGATGGACACGGATCTGAGGCCGGCCAACATGGCGGCGGCGAAGCTGACCGGCGCGTCACTGCTGATGGAATTCCTGGAGCACCAGCTGGCTCCGCTTCAGCAGCACTCACTTCCGATGTGGAGGCCCCGTCCGAGCCCCACGGCCTTGGCCGATGGAGATCTGGCTGCGGTCCTCCAATTTCTGGTCGGGAGCGATGTGGCGAGGTTGGTGGGCGCTCCTGCGCCCTTGTTCCTCCGCGACGACTGGGAGCAGGTAGTGGAGTCCATGCCCGTCTTCAACGGGGATGGGCCCGTGCCCATGGAAGCTCCCGAGGAACCGGTGGATGTGCCCTCCGACGACTCCAGCGAAGAGGAGGAAGGAGGGGAGCAGGAAAAAGGGCCAGACCCCGAGGCGACTGACGGGGAGTCGAGGGCTCCCCTCCCCCGGCACAGGGCCCGTGTTCTCCGCCTCTCTCCGAGCTATGACGACGAGGATGACAACGAGGAGGACGGCGGGAGCTTGCCCCCGATCCCGAAGAAGGACAGGACCGGGATGATCTCCCGCGGGTCTGCCCCAGCCCTGAGGCGGACCGCAGACGCACCTTCCGCTTCCAAGCTTCCCGAGGTTGACCCTTCCAGCCGGCTTTTAGGCTTCAAATTTGGCCGGAGGCCGCTTGAGCTCACTGGCGACGACCCGTAAGCATTTGATTCTTGTCTTTATTTCTTGCTCTACTTCTGAGGCTTGACGTTCGCATCTCTTGGATAGGTTGGCGCCCGCAGCAAAGAAGTCGAAGGGAGCTCCTGAGGTTCCATCGGTGGCAGCGCCTCCGCCCGCGAAGGAGGGTGACCACAGCGTACAGGATTCTCCTGCCCGGTCGTCCTCGCGAGGCCTGGCTAAGCCGGCTGGGGCGGGCTCAGCCCCCACGGCCCAAGTGACTCCCGAGGTGTCCTTGCCTGCCGCCGCCACTACAGCCGTTGAGGCGCGGTAGACTCCGCCTCAGGATGCTGCGGCCGCGCTGCCGCCCTCTCCTCCTACTCCACCGGCTGCTGTCTCTCTGACTCCTTCTGCCGTTCTGGATCATGCTGTTGCTGAGCTGGACCGACTGCGGCAAGATCTCCTTGGCGCCGACCCTCACTTGGTGGCCGGGCGCTTGGAGCTGGCTTCAGGATGGGTTTGCTCTAACGCTTCGATTCGGGTGGTGCTGGTCCATGCCTCGACGGCTTGCGATGAGGAGAAGCAGGCCGTCCTTGAGGCGAAGGCTGCTCGTGACGTAGCCCTTGGGGAGGTGGTCGACATCCGCGGTCGCTGCAAGGCGCTGGAGGATGAGCTGCAAGGCCTGCGGGACCAGCTCGCGAAAGAGGTCCGCCTTCGCCAAGAGCAGGAAGAAGGCGTGAAGGCTCGCGAGGCGACCGTCGAGGGCCGGGAGGCCAAGCTCAGGAAGTGCCACGACTGCCTAATCGCGCTGGAGCAGGAGTTGGGGGCGAAGAAGGCCGAGCTGGACGACAAGGCCCTGGTTCTTGCCGAGGACCGCGTGGCCTTCACGGAGATGGAGGCGAAGGCTCGCTCCTCGCTGAGGACGCTTTACGACAGCGGCCTGGAAAGCCCGCTAGCTAGCGCCGAGGACGGCCCCGCCAAGCTGCTTCCCTTCCTGGTTCGTGCTCTTGAAGATGTCGCCCTTGGCCTTGGCCCCACGGCCGAGGCCGAGGCGCGTGTCCTGTCTTCTGCAGCGCTTACGCGGGTCCTCACCAACATCTACCTTCGTGATCCCGGCGTCGACCTCGACAGCCTACTGGAGCCAGTAAGCGGCGAGCGTGCCGCTGCCACTGCCGAGGCCGTGAAGGGTCGCGCGGAGGCTCTGCTGGGGAAGTTCCGGGCCTTCAGGACCAAGCCTAAGCAAGGCGCTGCCAACCCTACTACTCCGTGAGGCGAACCCACTCCGCGCTGCTCCACCGCCGACAGTGACTCTGTCGTGGCTTCTGTCCTGCCTTTAATTCCTGCACATGTATCATGCCTCGGGGAGGCGTTTAAACTTGTGTTTGGTATTGGGACAACAGTGTGGACTATAATATTTTCTTTTGAATTCCTTGAAATTTGCGCTTTTCCTTCCTACTTGCTTATGTTCTACGCCGGCAGAGCCCGGCCCCGCGCATACCTTACCCAGCGTTAGTCCCGACCGGAAACCAGGACGGGACTAAGGAGTGAGGGGCTACGTGACAAGTTAGGCTCCTGAGTCGCGATTCTCAGGAGTCCCCCTTGGCGCACGAAGAACAAGTAGGGAGGTGAGATGTGGGTGGATCTACCGTTCTACGTCTACAGAGCCCGGCCCTGCGCATACCTCACCCAGCATTAGTCCC
>NC_057806.1:419184733-419200698 GCF_018294505.1 Triticum aestivum | reverse complement strand
GCATGCGCCTGGGCGTGACCCAAGCGCAGCCCCCGTGCCCAGCCCCCTCGCACGGCACTCCCGAGGGGAGGCGTTACGATGAGGCTAGACACTGAGCTCTGGGCTCCCTAAGGTTGATGCGGAACGGGGGCCACCCTCAGTTGTTTATCACCAGCGTGGAGCATAGCGCTTCCGTATGTGTACGGGCATAGCCGCTCCTCGGCAGTGTCGTCAACCAGCACGGAGCATGGTGCTTCCACTGGTACGTGGGAGGGGTCCCCCTCCGGGAGGAGCCCCCGGGGCGTGTACAGCCCCGCCCTGACACGTGGCTGGCACGGTAGGGCCTGGCGAGGTGTATCTGGGCACCCGTGAGCCAGCGTGGGACTCACGGGGCCCTACCTCTAGGCAGGTTGCGCCTGGCACTGGGCCTTATCTTGTGATGTGTCCCTGCAAATTTGGTTAGATGTCGGCACTCTACGTCCTCGGGTCCCGGCCCTCGAGCTGGTCTCAGCCGTCGCTGGTATCCCAGGTCGCGATGCCGTGGACAAGGCCAGAGGGTGAGGGCTGGAGAGCCAGTAAGAGCCCTGAGTCATGATGCTCAGGTACCCCCCCCCCTTAACGTGCAAGTGGTCGGCATGGAGAAGAAGAGGTGCCATGGACCGGCATAAAATAATCAAGCATGGTGGTTCTAACGCATAACCGGAAATAAACGCAAATGGGATACGTGCCGCTGGGCCTGGCCCGAGCGACTTTGGGATGATGCAGCCCGAGGGGCGCCCCCAACAAGGTAAGCTAACAACATGAAATGACAGGGATACATGCCACAGGGTCGGACCCACGCGGCCTGGGAATAATGCAGCCCTGGGGGGCGCTCCCAGCTGGAAGTGAAACTTGAAAGATGTCACTTGATGACGTTGAGGACGAAGGGGTGTTGGTGTAGCAGACTCGGTGGGCTGCGGAAGCCGATCCTCATGAGCCCCCAGGCCCAGGGGCCTCGGGAGGCTCCGGAGGCGCTGGCGGCTCCTCGCGGACCATCTCCATTTCCGCCAGGGCTGCAGAACGCCTGGCCTCTTGTGCCTCCGTGATGCCCCTCATGAGGCGCTGGTACGTGGCAGCCGCGTTCGGCAAGCCGTAAGGCATGCGAATGCAGCTGTGGGGTGGACCTCCGCAGCGCCCCACTCTCGAGGGCCAGAGGCCCTCCAGAGAGGCGACTCGGTTGAGCCCTGGTATGTCGATGCAGACGCGCAGCCCACCATCCTCGCCTGGATGGGGAGCCACTGCTGGTAGGCGGCGGCCGCCTTTCATGACTCTTGACTCTTGTAGCTCCTGAATGGCCTTGCTGACGAACTCCTGAGGGTCTGTCTCTCCTTGCCTTGCTCCTTCTTGAGGGAAACATGCTTCGAAACACGCCTCCATGTGGTGCCCAAGCGCCTCCCTCGTGACCCTAGCTAGGTCGATGGCCCTCCAGGGGGGAGCCCCCGAGCCCTGCCTGAGGAGGGCATCGGGCGCGCTTTCCTATGCAATGGAAGGAGGTTCCCCCTGGGCAGGCACGGGCCCAGAGTGGACTGTCTCCTGAGGGGCCGGGCTGGACGATGTCTTCTTCTTCTTGGGGCGGTCTCGGGAAGCCCCCTGCTTCCGCGATCCAGGTCTTCCAGTGACGCGGCCTAAAAGGTTCGTTCTAGGGAACACACCGTGTCCTTCTCTTCACAGGGCACCGTGATGACTCCGCCACTTCCTTGCATCTTGAGGACGTTGTAGCCGTGGTGAGTTACGGCCATGAACTTGGCCAGCGCTGGGTACCCAAGGATGGCGTTGTATGGCAGGCGAATGTGAGCGACGTCAAAGTCGATGAGCTCGGTGCGGTAGTTGTCGCGTGCCCCGAAGGTGATAGGGAGGCGGACCTGCCCAATCGGGACCGTGGAGCCGTCGGTGATTCTGGAGAAAGGCTTGGTTTGCTGAAGTTGGCTATAGGGCACTTGGAGATTGTTGAATGTTTCCACGGACAGGACATTGAGCCCTGCCCCGCCATCGATGAGGGTCTTGGTGACCACCACGTTGCTGATGATTGGGGAACAAAGCATCGGGAGGGCTCCGGCTGTAGCCGCACACTTGAGCTGATCTGCTGAGCTGAACATGATGGCGCACACCGTCCACCTGAGAGGGCGCGTGGTTTCGAGCCTGGGGAGGACTGCATTCACTTCGCGGGCGAACTGCTTGAAGATGCGTTGAGAGGCTGGGGCTTGAGCCCCGCCCAGGATGCAGGCGATCGCGCGCGGCTCCCGGAAGCCCCCAGCCCCCTCGTCCTGGTGGCGGTCCTCGTTTCTCCTTGGCTGCGGCGGTAGCGGAGGGAGGCCTACGTTGCCTTGCGGGCGATCCTCGCGAGGCTGATCCCTCCAGTCTCCCTCGTGAGGCGGGTCTTGCCAGTGATCCTTGTAGGGTTGATCGCGCCATCCTTGGCGCGGGCCACGGTCTTCCCAGCGTCCCGCGTTCCTTCCTCCTCCTCGACCGTAGCCCCGGTCACCGCGGTCGGGGCGACGGCCGATCCTTCCTTCTCACACGGCTCGGAGTTCTTGACATTCGTTGGTGTTGTGGGTGTGGAGGTCATGGTACACACAATACCGGCTGCCCTTGGAAGGTTCGGGCTGATCTCTGCCCCGCTTGGTGTCTGGTTCTGCCACGAGCACGGCAGCCCCCTTGCGCTTGACATCCTTGGCCTTGGGCTTCTTCTCTTCTGTGTCTGCGGCCAGCAGCTCGAGGAGGGAGAGACGCCCTTCCTCAGCCCTGGCGCACTTGGTTGCCAAGTTGAATAGCTCCAAGGAAGTGCATAGGTCTTCATGCATCGCCAGCTCCTCCTTCATCTTGACATCGCGCACGTCGTCGGAGAAGGCTGAGATGATGGCCTCCTCAGTCACCTTGGGAATCTTGAGGCGTGCGTTGTTGAAGCGCTGGATGTACTTCTGCAGGGTCTCCCCGGGTTGTTGCTTGATGCGGCGCATGTCGCTCATGGCGTGTGGCCGGTCGCGAGTATCTTGGAACTTGGCGATGAAGCGGGTGCGCATCTCGTCCCAGGAGGAGATCGTGCCTGGAGCCAGGTTCAGGAGCCAGGTGCGGGCCCCGTCCTTGAGCGCCATGGGGAACTAGTTTGCCATGACCTTCTCGTCTCTGTTGGTAGCTTCGATGCCCAGCTCGTAGAGCTGGAGGAACTCCGCAGGGTCAGCCGTGCCGTCGTAACGAGGAGGCAGGTATGGCTTGAACTTGCCGGGCCACGCGACGCTGCTTAGCTCGGTGGTGAAGGCGCGGCAGCCTGCTATGGCCACGGGAGGCCTTGGGTGACGGAGAGCTTGGTCTTGCATGTCCCCACGCGCTGCAGATGGGAGCAGCGCGGGGTCTTGACGCGCGGGAGCAGGAGCATGGTCGCGACGTGCTGGAGCAGGGAGCGCCCGGGAAGCTTCTTGCGGGCGAGGGACTTCTTGGCAGCTCTGTTCTTGCCGCACTGGCACCTGACGGAGCGGGTTCCGCCCAGGGGCCACGCGCCTTGGATCCATGGCGCCTTCCTGAGGAGAAGGAGGCCGGGGCGCCGCCGGAGCTTCGTCGCCCGCGTGAGGCAGGGTGCGGTGCAGCGGAGTGGATGGCGCAGGAGAGCCCCCTGCGGCGCGGACGAGCTCGGCGACATGGTTGAGCCATTCTTCGTAGACATCGTCGACGGGGCGGTAGCACAGGAGCTCGTTTGCCGCGATGAGCGCAGCTCGAGCCTCCATGGGCGCGCGGAGCGCGCGGGACGAAGAACCAGCCGGGGTGAGCGAGGGAGTTGCGGTGCGGCTGTCTTGCCGCACAGACGGATGCTGAGACGATGCTTGCTGCTCGTCCCCCGCCGGGCTGGTGGCGGTGTTGACGGCAGGTGACGGGGAACGGTGAGGATGCCCGCCGACAGGGGCCATCTGGGCGACGCGGGAAGCGAGAGCGGCCCGGCGCTCGGCGCGGGCCCGATGAGCGTCAGACATGGGCGCGATGGTCGGAGGAGAACAGGGTGGTGGAAGACGAATTCCGGCGCACCCCTACCTGGCGTGCCAAATGTCAGATTTCGGGTTCTGGCAGACCCTTGAGGTTCGAACACTGGGGTCCGCGCAGAGATTTCGCCTCCTACCTACCTGCACCCCTCCGCCTCAGTAAGATCTAAGCTTTGGAAAGAACAACACAAGAGACACAAGGTTTATTCTGGTTCGGGCCATCGTTGTGCTGTAATACCCTACTCCAGTGTGTGGTGTGGTGGATTGCATCTCGGGCTGATGATGAACAATACAAGGAAGAACAGCCTCGCGAGGGTTTGTCCTTGGCTGGGGGGATGAACTGCTGGGAGGAGTTCAGCCACCCTTCTCTCTCTCTCTCTTCTTGACTGATGATGCCTCTTACTCTGCTTGATCCTTGATCCTTCTTCCCCTGTGGGTGGCTGGTCCTATTTATAGAGGCCCTGGTCTTCTTCCCAAATATTGAGCGGGAAGGGAGCCAACAATAGCGGGCTAATTTGAAAGGGGACAGCTAGTACCAACTCTCCTGACAAAAGTAGTCTTCGCCTGCACAAAGCTCTGGTGGTGACGCCGTCTTGGGCTCCACGATGACCTCCGTCTTGCAGTCCTTCTGGTCTTGGTCTTGTTGCACCGAAATGGCAACCTTTGCCAGATGCCTCGGTACTCCACGGCTGCGCTTGCCCCCTTTGCACCAAAGGGGAAAGGAGGACACTGCACGGGCTGGCACCCGCCTGGCGCCCTTGGTCGTCATGGCTTGCGTCACGGGCACCTCGTGAGGTACCCCGCCTTGATCTCTCCGCCTCCTCATGAGCCAGCCTGACGAGGCCGTGCCTGAGGAAGCTCCGTGTCGTCCGCCCCGAGAGGCTTGGCCCCTCGCGAGGGTCTTGGGTTTGTGTTGGTGAAGATGGGCCGTGCTGGGCCCCCTTTGAGCCACGCCGCAGGCCGCAGGCAGGCAAGTATGGGGACCCCGTTCCCAGAATGCCGAGAAAGCCTGCCTCGTCGTCGGGTTGGTATGAGCCAGCCCTCGACGTGCCTAATGTCTCAGAGAAGAACCTCGCCGCCACGCACTTGTTAACGGCGGGGGAAAGCAACAAGAAGGGGATGACCGGGCTCCGGGCCGGCTCCGACGTGCCGGAGCCCGAGGGAAGCACCTTCTTCCCCTTCTTTACGAGCAGCATCGTCGCGGGGCTGGTTCCCCCCTTTTTTGACTTCTTCTTCAAGGTCCTGGACGACTACGGACTGCAGCAGCTGCATCTTCATCCCAACTCCATCCTTCTCTTGTCGATCTTCGCCTACTACTACGAGGCATACCTCGGCGTGATGCCGTCCGTGGCTCTGCCGCGCCACTTCTTCTTCCTCCACATCAACGATGGCCATACCTCCGGGTGTGACAATTTCATCGCGGCCGGCAAGGCCAACTCAATCTCGAAGACTAAGAAGAAGGCTGACGGCTTCCGGAGCAAGTGGGCCATGATGGACGCCAAGTGTGTCCACCCACACTTGACGCTGCCAACGGAGATGCCCCAGTCCGACAAGGCGTGGTCTTGTGCGAAGCTCACTGACGAGCGGGCGATGTTTGTGCTGGAGCAGATGAACGCCGACCTGAAGCCAGGCAATGCGAAGGCGGCGAAGGTAACAGGGGTCATGCTCCTGAGGGAATTCCTCATGTTGTGCATAGCCCCACTCCAGGCGCGTACGCGCCCCTTGTGGGAGCTTGGGAACGAAGAGGACAAGGTCCGCCTGAGCCTGAAAGCCTTGTCCAATGATGAGCTGGCCATTGGTCTGACCCCGCGCATACCTCAACCGCCATTGGTCCGACCGGATCACCAGGACAGGCCAAGGAGTGAGGGGCTGTGTGATCAGTTAGGCTCCTGAGTCATGATGCTCAGGAGTCCCCCTTGACGTTCAAATGACCTTCATACCTTGGCTCCGCTTGGGAGGGCGCGCGGCAACCAGTTCCAAGGGACCTAGCAGGGTGGCATACGCTTGGGCATGACCCGAGCGCAACCCCCGTGCCCAGCCACCTCGCGCGGCTCTCCCAAGGGGAGGCATTGCGTTGAGGCCAGACACCAAGCCCGGAGCCTGCTCCTGAGGTTGATACGACTGTGAGGCCGCCCTTAGTTGTTTATCACTAGGACGAACCAAGGAGCTTCTGCACTTGCATGGGCATAGCCGCTCCTCGGCGGTGTTGACTGCCAGCGCGAAGCATGGTGCTTCCACTAGTACGTGGGAGGGGACTCCCTACTACGGAGAGCCCCTGGGGCATGTACAGCCGCGCCCTGACACGTGGCTTGCACGACAGGGCTAGCCGAGCTGTGTCTGGGCACTCGTGAGCCAGCGCGGGACTCACAGGCCCTACCTCAAGGTGGGTTGCGCCTGGTCTTGATTCTTGTTCGCTGTGTTGGTCCTGCAAGGTGGTCAGAGAACCTGCGCCAAACGAATCCCTGAGGTTATCACGTGAGAAAGACATGCACCAACGGCCCCAGGAGGTGACGTGAATGGGGCCGGCCCGCCAGACAGAGCTCAGCCGTTGGATTTATCGACGCTGCAGGGATGGACCCGAGCACAAACGCCGTGCCTAACCCTCTCACGCGAAGGGTCCTGAAGAAAGACGACTGGCGCGCTGCTCCCACGGTGGGCGACAATCAAGCAGGTGATAATCATAGATAGATTAAGCATGGAAGGCAAACTAGCTCAGGTAAATGCATGAACGATACGCGCCACTAGGTCAGGCCCGAGTGCCTTGGGGATGATGCAGCCCGAGGGGCGCCCCCAGCAAGGTAAGCTAAAGACATAAAAAAGAAGGGATACACGCCATAGGGACGGACCCACGCGTCCTGGGAATGATGTAGCCCTGAGGGCGCTCCCAGCAAAATAAACTCAGAAAATATCACCTGGTTCCGTTGATGAAGGGGTGTTGAGGCAGCTGAACGTACGCGGTGAAGGGGTTGCCCCTCACGAGCCACCGGGGCCTTGAGCCTTGGGAGGCTCTGGGGTCCAGGTGGTTCCTTGAGGACCATCTCCATCTCTGTCAGGACAGCGTGGTGCCTGGCGTCCTGACCCGCCATGATGCTCCGCAGGTTGCGCTGGAAGGCAACAGCCACGCTCGGCAGGCCGAACAGCATACAAACGTAGCTGTGAGGTGGACCTTTGCAGCGCCCAACACGTGAAGGAGAGAAGCGCTCCTGGGTTGTGGCTCGGTTGAGCCCTGGTATGTCAATGCAGACGCGCAGCTCACCACCCTCGCCTGGTTGGGGAGAAACACCAGGTGGGCGGCGGTCTTCGCATATTGCTCTTGCTTCCTGAAACTTCTGAAATACCTTGGTGATGAACTCCTGAGCGTCGGGCGCTCCTTGCCCAGTGTCCTCCCGAGGGAGACATGCCGTGAAACACGCCTCCAAATGGTGCCTGAGCGCCTCCCTCGTGACGTTGGCAAGGTTTGAGGCCCTGCAAAATAGAGCCCTCGAGCCCTGCCCAAGGAGGGCGCTGGGCGCGCCTTCCTATGCGATAGAGGGAGGCGCCCCAGGTGCGGGTGCTGTTCCGGATGAGGTGCCACTTGCAGCGCTGCCCTCCTGAGGTCCGGCACGGAGTAGCTTCTTCTTCTTCTTAGGGACAACCTTAGGAGGGTACCTGTCACATCCCTAGCTTCTGGTGC
This sequence comes from Triticum aestivum, assembly GCF_018294505.1. Classification (NCBI taxonomy): domain Eukaryota; kingdom Viridiplantae; phylum Streptophyta; class Magnoliopsida; order Poales; family Poaceae; genus Triticum; species Triticum aestivum. The sequence goes on along the minus strand of NC_057806.1, from coordinate 419,193,039 downwards.
TGCCTGGTGTGTGCATCATGTTTAAATTCTGAAATTTGAACTGAGGGAAATTGGAAGCCTGAAAACCCTAAATAAAGAGGGGCAAGAAACCCTAAAATTGCAATCAGTAAATCCAAAATGCCCTAGAAATAGCTCTGACAATTTTGGCAAGAGTTATAAATCAAACCAAAATTTTGGGACATTTCTAAGGAATTATTGGGCTCTGATTTTAAATCAATATTTTATTTGAATTTGGAGTTATATTCATAATATATAATGAATATATTTTCAAATGACCTGAGATATTTTTGTTATGTGTGGAGAAGTCCATTAAGTGACTTAAAAATATCCAGGGGAGTTTTGGCACTGTTTTCAAATTCTGTTTGAATTAAAATTCAGTGCCAATTAAATAAAACAGATCAAAAATAGAAAACAGTAAATAAAAGCAGAGAGAGAGACTTACCTCAGCTTACCTGTCAGCCCACCCGGCCCAAACTTACCTGGCGCCACTTACCTGGCCCAGCTCCATCTGGCCGGCCCAGCCCACCTCCTTCCCCTTGTCCTCTTCCTCCTCTGCCAGGAGGACGAACAGAGGCGAGGCGTGGCGCGCGCCCGAGAGGCCTCGGCCACCTCCTGCTTCCCCCTGGCCACCTCCTGCCTGGTTGCCTCCCTCCTCGACGCCCGGAGACGCCACGCGCCTCCCCGACCCCCTCTCACTTCTCCCCCCTTTCTCTGGCTCCCTCTCTCCTCCATCGAGCGGAGCCCCGTCGCCACCGACGCCGTCCGCCGCGGCCACCACCACCCCCTCTCCTCCCCGACACGCTCCCGAGCTCTGCAGTGCCTCCCTCGACCTCCTCGACGTCTCACGCGACCAGGAGGGCCCCGAGCAGCCGCCATCGTCATCATCTCCAAGCTTCGGCCCCGGCGCCCTTCTCCGTCGATTCGGCCACTCCGGCGCGCCCCCGAGTCCACTAGCCCTCCCTGCAGCTCCGCGGTGAGCCCTTGACCCGATTCCCCCTCTCCCCGTGCCCTACCTCCCTCTCTAGCCGCCGTTCACAACGAGCCGAGAACCCCACGCCGCCGGCGATGTCGCCGCCATCACTGCAGCCAGCAAGGCTCGAAACCGAGCACGGCACCGTGCTCCTAGCATCTTCAGGAGCTCGGCGAGCCCCTTAGCCATCCTTCCCGTCCTCTGTGGCCTCGCCCCGCTCGAACCCGAAGCTCCGGCCGCCGCACTTGCCATCGCCGTCGTCGGCTCCGGCCACCCCAGCCGCGGCCACAGCCACCGCTGGACGCGCCGCGTCGCGGACGTTCTAATGAGCCAAACCGCGCGCCAAACCATCGCCCCTAGCTCAAATCCGAGCCGCGCCGCCGTGCGGAATGGTCGCCGCCGGCGATACTCCGGCGACCGCCGACGTGGCACGCTTAATTAGTGTTAATGACCCAACTAATTAAACCCACAGCCACTGGCAGTGGGCCCCACCCCTGGTCAAACCCCAGTCAGCGCTGGGTTTGACCGGGATTAGCTCCTGTGTCACTGACGTGTGGCCCCCACACGTCAGGTTTGACCCGAGCCAGCCCAGTTGACCCTGCTGACGTCACTGTGACGTTGGGCTGACGCAATAAGTATTTTCTGGATTTAAAAATAATCAGGAAATTCCAGAAAATAGCTAAAACTTCAATAAATCATAGAAATTCAACCGTAACTCCAAATTAAATAATTTATATATGAAAAATTATCAGAAAAATTCAAGGAATCCATCTGTACCATTTTCATGCATGTTAGAACAACTTATCACTACTGTTTAGGGCAAATTAAGTGAATGACATTTAAATAACCACATATGGAGTTTGAATTTGAATCTTGGATTCAAACCAACTTCATTTAATCTGGTTTTAGGTGCATTAGCCCAAAACACATTCATATTGCCATGTCATAGCATGCATCATATTGTGCATTGCATTGATTGTGTTCCTTTCTGTGTTGCCGGTATTTGTCCCCTCTCGATAGACGTGTACCGACGATGTGATCGATGACACCGATGAAGAGCTATATTATCTTCAGAAGTGCCAGGCAAGCAAAACCCCCTTGTTCATTCCGATAAAATCCCACTCTCTCGCTCCTGCTCTCTTTTACTGCATTAGGACAACAACGACATATTTGATACTTGCTGCGGTAGCTGAACCCCTTTATCCTTTGCATGACCTGTCATTGCCACAGTAAATAGATGAAACCCACTAGCATGAGTAGGAGTTGTTTGAGCCCTGATGTGCCTACTCATTCATGCTTGTTTGTCATGCCTGCTACTGCTTAGAGTTGAGTCAGGTCTGATTCATCGGGGATGAATCAGAGGCGTGTGAACATGTCCTACTGTGTGTGAGCTAAGTGTGTGAACACGATTTGGTAAAGGTAGCGGTGAGGGGCCATGTAGGAGTACATGGTGGGTTGTCTCATTGTAGCCGTCCTTAAGCACTGAGTTCTGTGTATGTTGTCCATGAACAGCTACTACCACACATTGGGTTCCGGTAACTCGACCCCTCTCGACTTATTAATCAACATGATCTCTGTCCAGGAGTTGCAACTAGTTTCTGGTGTTTGTAGGTAGTGTTAGTAGTCTACCAAGTGGCACCCGGTACAGGTGGGCTTGGGACAGACTAGGCACAGTGGCACGGTGTACCAAGTGGCACCCGGATGGTGGGCTTGGGAACCCTGCTCACATCGTTTGGGGCCGTGAGCGACACCCCGGCCGGATCTCCTTGCGGATGGAACCCGAATAGGCGATAAACCTGGACGAGAGACTTGTTCGGTTAGTCAGGTCGTGGCCGACTCCCTCGCCCGGCTTCCGCTTGAAGGTTGCCGAGGTACATGACGTGTACAGGGCGGTAAGTGGCGAGAGCGTGTGTGAAGAAGTACACCCCTGCAGGGTTAACATCATCTATTCGAATAGCCGGATTCCTCGGATATGGAAACTTGGACCCCATTGCATAGTTCATAGACAAGTGAAAGTGGATACTCTAAAATACGCAAGATAAGCGTGAGTGCTATGGATGGCATTCTCGTAGGGAGACGGGAGCGGATCCATAGTGGTGTATTGGTTGGTGAATATGTGGACTCGTGTGCGCCACTTCAAAAGAGTTACTTGCAGTCGTAGTTCAGGATAGCCACCGAGTCAAAGCTGGCTTGCTGCAGTCAAACCCTACCATCCCCTTTGTTGATAATGATGCATATGTAGATAGTTCTGATGTAAGTCTTGCTGGGTACATTTGTACTCACGTTTGCCTATTTTATGTTTTTGCAGAGAGACTTCAGTCTCACTAGTAGTTCCACGTGGACTTCGACGTTTAGCTTGATACCTCAGCTACGATCTTGTGCCCTCGGCAGGATCTGATAGATAGTCAGGCTTCTCAGCCTTTTTCATTTATAGATGTCTGTACTCAGACATGATAGCTTCCGCTTGTGCTTTGACTTGTATGCTCTGATTGTTGGGTCGTGAGACCCATGTTTGTAATGTCTCGCTCCTCGGAGCCTAACGAATAATTACTTGAGTCGTAGAGACATGTTGTGATGCCATGTTGTATTTGCACATATCGAGCATATTGTGTGTATGTTATTGAAATGCTTGGTATGTGTGGGATCTGACCATGTAGTTGTTTATCTTTAGTAGCCTCTCTTACCGGGAAATGTCTCCTAGTGTTTCCACTGAGCCATGGTAGCTTGCTACTGCTCCGGAACACTTAGGCTGGCCGGCATGTGTCCTTCTTCGTTCCTGTGTCTGTCCCTTCGGGGAAATGTCACGCTTTGAGTACCGGAGTCCTGTTAGCCCGCTACAGCCCGGTTTACCGGAGTCCTGCTAGCCCAGTGCTACAGCCCGGACCCACTTGCTGATGACCGACACGTTCGAAGCTGGGTCATGGATGCCTGTCCCTGTAAGTCTGTGCCACTTTGGGTTTACGACTAGTCATGTCAGCCCGGGCTCCTTATCATATGGATGCTAGCGACACTATCATATACGTGAGCCAAAAGGCGCAAACGGTCCCGGGAAAAGGTAAGACGACACCCGTGGGGATACCGTGCGTGAGGCCGCAAAGTGATATGAGGTGTTACCGGCTAGATCGATGTGACATCGAGTCGGGGTCCTGACAGACACATAGGCGCCAGTATTTGTCCTTCTTTGGTACCATCACCAGGTTAGCCAGTCCGGGTGTTTTATTTCTCAAATGAATCTGGCCTCCAATAACTTGGCTAGTTCCTCTCCCATAGCTTGTCTCTTAGGCTCAGAGAAACACCGAAGAGTCTGCTTGACCGGCTTGAATCCCTTTAGAATATTAAGGATGTGCTCGGCCAGCCTGCGTGGGATTCCTGGCATGTCTGAGGGGTGCCAGGCGAATATGTCCTAATTCTCGCGCAGGAACTCTCGTAGTGCGGCGTCCACGGCGGGGTTTAACTGTGCCCCGATGGAGGCTGTTTTTGTAGGGTCCGTTGGGTGGACTTGGAATTTGGCTATTTCATTCGTTGGTTTAAAAGAGGTGGACTAGGATCTCTTGTCAAGTATCACGTCGTCCCTGTCCACTATGGAGCGCAGCGTAGTTAATTCCTCGGCCGCAAGGGCTTCGGATAATGCCTCGAGGGCCAATGTGGCTGTTTTGTTTTCGGCGCTGAGTGCTGTGTCTTGATCACTAGAGAGAGTGATGATTCCGTTGGGCCCGGGCATTTTGATCTTCATGTACCCGTAATGGGGTATGGCTTGGAAGATCGTGAACGCCTCCCACCCTAAAAGGGCGTGGTATCTGCTACTGAACGGGGCCACTGGGAATGTAATTTCTTCGGACCTATAGTTCTCCGCGTGCCGAATACCACATCTAGTGTGATTTTACCGGCACAATGTGCTTCTCGACTGGGGATGATTCCTCTGAAGGTTGTGCTGCTTAGCTCAATGCGGTTCCGGTCTATTTCCATTTTTTGAAGAGTTTCCTCATAGATGAGGTTTAATCCACTGTTGCCGTCCATGTGTGGTTAGTCAGGTCATGGCCGACACCCTCGCCAGGCTTCCGCTTGAAGGTTGTCGAGATACATGACGTGTACATGGCGGTAAGTGGCGAGAGCGTGTGTGAAGAAGTACACCCCTGCAGGGTTAACATGATCTATTCGAATAGCCGGGTCCGCGGTTATGGACTTCTTGGATGCTTACATGGTACATAGACAACTTGAAGTGGATACTATAAAATGCTCAAGACAAGTGTGAGTGCTATGGATGGCCTTCTCGTAGGGAGACGGGGATGAATCCATAGTAGTGTATTGTGTGGTGATTAGTGGACTCGTGTTCGTTGTTTCACCTCAAGAGTTTCTGGTAGTCGTAGAATAGGATAGCCACAGAGTCTAAGCTGGCTTGCTGCAACTAAACCCCACATTACCTCTTGATACAAATGCATGTACGATAGGATCTGATGTAAGTCTTGCTGAGTACCTTTGTACTCATGTTGCTTTATTTATGTTTTTGCAGCGGAGACTTCGGTCTTACTAGTGTTCTTGTGGACTTCGACTAGTAGCTAGTACCTCAGCTACGATCTTGATCGGATGTTGTAGCTAGTCAGGATCTTCAGCCTTTTTCATTTGTAGATGTCTGTACCCAGACATGTAATGCTTCCGCTTGTTGCTTGTATGCTCTGTATGACGGGTCTTGTGACCCCTGTTTGCAATAAATGCTATGATGGCTCTTCTGAGCCTTTATCTATATAATTGTTGAGTTATGCTGTGGTGCCATGTTGTACAGCACATACTTGCATGTTATGCGTACGTGTAATGTGTAGTGCTATGTGTGGGATCTGACTATCTAGTTGTTTATCTTTAGTAGCCTCTCTTACCGGGAAATGTCTCCTAGTGTTACCGCTGAGCCATGGTAGCTTGCTACTGCTCTGGAACACTTAGGCTGGCCGGCATGTGTCCTTCTTCGTTCCTGTGTCTGTCCCTTCGGGGAAATGTCACGCTTTGAGTACCGGAGTCCTGTTAGCCCGCTACAGCCCGGTTTACCGGAGTCCTGCTAGCCCAGTGCTACAGCCCGGACCCACTTGCTGATGACCGACACGTTCGAAGCTGGGTCATGGATGCCTGTCCCTGTAAGTCTGTGCCACTTTGGGTTTACGACTAGTCATGTCAGCCCGGGCTCCTTATCATATGGATGCTAGCGACACTATCATATACGTGAGCCAAAAGGCGCAAACGGTCCCGGGCAAAGGTAAGACGACACCCGTGGGGATACCGTGCGTGAGGCCGCAAAGTGATATGAGGTGTTACCGGCTAGATCGATGTGACATCGAGTCGGGGTCCTGACATTTGCCTTCTTGATACTATGCATGTATGTAGGATCTGATGTAAGTCTTGCTGAGTACCTTTGTACTCATGTTGCTATAATCTACATTTTTACAGAAGACGCTGCAACCCCTTCTGATGGGTTCTATGTAGACGTTGACATCAACGAGTAGGCTAAGACCCAGGTGGTGACCCTGAACTTGTGGAGGACCACGTAGTATAGCTAGGCTTTCCAAGCCTCTTTTATTTTACTAGTTGTCTGTACTCAGACAAGTTACTTCCGCTGCTGGTTTGTATGACTGTATGACTTGTATGTGGGGTCGTGAGACCCGTACCTTTGTGTATGTTATGTATGGCTCACTGAGCCTTAAATAAAGTACTTGTGTCATAGAGTCATGTTGTGATGCTTCGTTGTATTTGCACATATCGAGCATATTGTGTGTATGATTGAAATGCTTGGTATGTGTGGGATCTGACTATCTAGTTGTTTATCTCTAGTAGCCTCTCTTACCGGGAAATGTCTCCTAGTGTTACCGCTGAGCCATGGTAGCTTGCTACTGCTCTGGAACACTTAGGCTGGCCGGCATGTGTCCTTCTTCGTTCCTGTGTCTGTCCCTTCGGGGAAATGTCACGCATTGAGTACCGGAGTCCTGTTAGCCCGCTACAGCCCGGTTTACCGGAGTCCTGCTAGCCCAGTGCTACAGCCCGGACCCACTTGCTGATGACCGACACGTTCGAAGCTGGGTCATGGATGCCTGTCCCTGTAAGTCTGTGCCACTTTGGGTTTACGACTAGCCATGTCAGCCCGGGCTCCTTATCATATGGATGCTAGCGACACTATCATATACGTGAGCCAAAAGGCGCAAACGGTCCCGGGCAAAGGTAAGGCGACACCCGTGGGGATACCGTGCGTGAGGCCGCAAAGTGATATGAGGTGTTACCGGCTAGATCGATGTGACATCGAGTCGGGGTCCTGACAGCGTTGGTATCAGAGCTTGACTGCCTGTAGGATTACCAAGCCAAACTGGTCGAAGTTGAGTCTAGAAATGCTTTAGTTATATGTAAGGGAATTGATTGTGGGATGGAACGTAAGGCTCTTTTTACTCCTTATACCTTATGCCCTTCTGATCTGAGTCATCATCTTATCTTCTACGGGGATTAAGAACTAGGCTATCTCTTCTTTCTATCAGGATCACGTGTTACTAATCCGTAGACTTATAAGATTGTTGGATTAAGCCTCAGTTCAGTTCCTACTATTTCTGTATGTTAACTGTTGATCTCGAAACCTTGATACTGTGCTTCTGAGTGGTTATGCCACCATTTTTGTGAATGTCTCAAATCTTTTCTGAGCATTTACAGCCGTTATGCTGTCCGAGTCATCCCAGGTTTCTAAGTAGTCTGATGCAATTGCAAATCCTTTCTTCCCGTTTCAATGTTCCCATGGGCCAGATTAACCACACTAATCAGTGAGTTGAGGTACTTCGTTACCTTGACATATATGTTGGAGATATTATTGTGACCCTAGGTGTCTTAGGGGATCATCTAGTAATTAGCCAGGATTTGTGTTCCCAGTGTGATGATTCTGGCCATCATTCTCGAAAGCATCCCGTGATGCTACTTAGTAGTAGGTATTCTATTCCTGGGTTTTTGAACCCGAGATTCACTCTACTTAAATCATGTTGATAGTGTTGCTAGTTCCTTCAGGATATTAGTAACCCTTGCATTAGTCCTCGAGGTCCGTGGTATTTCCTTCTTCCAAATACTATGAACCGTTTATGGCAGATGTTCCTCGCTGATCGAAAGATCACAATCAGAGTGCTCTCGATGGGTTCTCGATTCTATATTGTGACTCTGCCAGTTCTACCTTTCTGCATGGGTTATCCGGAAGAAATATGTTGAATTCGTTCGACATGCTAGTCCATGCATCCACAACTTGGAAAATCATATGTTCTTTTGAGTTGTCCCTCTTTAGTTGTTTTCTGGCCCTCGTCTATCAATTGATAGTCAAGAGTATGCGTGC